>NW_022436968.1:1373941-1380208 GCF_009761245.1 Sapajus apella | reverse complement strand
GCTCTTAGGTGGTAGAGCTAGTATTCTTTTTTTTTTTTTTTTCTTTATTTTTTCCCATTTATTTTATTGCATTTTAGGTTTGGGGGTACATGTGAAGAACATGCAAAATTGTTGCATAGGAACACACGTGGCAGTGTGATTTGCTGCCTTCCTCCCCATCACCTACATCTGGCATTTCTCCCCTTGCTATCTCACCCCAGCTTCCCACCCCCCACCGTCCCTCCCCTATTTCCCCCCAACTGACCCCAGTGTGTAGTGCTCCCCTCCCTGTGCCCATGTGTTCTCATTGTTCAACAAAGTATTCTAATGTAGGTCTATCTGATTATAGCTATTTATCACCACATGGCTTATGGCAGGGCAGTACAATTTGTTCGTTCTATCTATCTATCATCTATCTATCTATCTATCTATCTGTCAATCAATCATCTATCTATTTCTATCTAAATATATATTTTTCTATCTATCTATCTACAATGTGTATATATAAAAAGAACATTTTTGTGTGTGTGTATCTGTGTGTGTGTGTGTGTGCGTGTGTGTGTGTATATTTTCTTTTCATGAGCTATTGATGAATATAGGGTTAAATGCATGGGTTCAACTGACCATCTGGGAATCTGAAATCTTCCTCCTTCTCAATGGGAAATAGCTTATCTATAATTTAGTGGAGAAATTTGTAAATGAAGATTAGCATACCATTTGCCACTATTTCTGAATGTAAATTTTTGTTCAAACTTAATTAAACTCAAACTGCAAATTTAGATTAGATACCTATATAGGTTATTTGAAGAGTTCAGAAAGAAATTTGCTGTGCAGGAAGGATGAATAAATAAATGAATGAATGAATACAAGTAGGGTCAAATTAGGCCTGGTAACATTATGCAGAAATGAGGATGACTCATATAAGGTTACTGGGTTAATTTTAATAGTTTCACACAACACAGCCTTAAACTTATGGTAAAAATGTATTGATGTTGTTGCTACATTAAACAATGAGAGATCATTCTTTGTATAATTTAGTCAGCATAAATATTTTAACTTTAAATAGATCTCTAATAGCAAATCTCAACATCTTCTAGTTTGGAGAAAATAAAAAGGGCTATTGTACCAAACTGCATACAAAAGAGTGTAGAAAATTTTTTAAAATGTTTGATTGTTTTAATCTTTAATCCTTTAGCCACCTTTGTCTGAAGGACAATTATTTTGGCTAATGTTCAAATTAATTCATTTTAATGTCAGATTCTATTTCAGTAAGTACGGTGAATTTCTAAGTTAGAGACTGTTAAAATATTTGTTTTTTAAATGTTTATGTATCTTTTAAGTAACTACTTAAATCAGTCCCTTTGTAATACCATAAGCTGCATATTAGTATAGATACTTTCAAATCACATTTCCAACTTTGTAATCATATAAGCATATGTTCCACATAATGACAGTCATCAAGTTAATATAGATGTATAATTCATTTTGGAAGTTAGCCACATTCCTGCCTGCTCTGAAAACAGAAACCTGTCATACAAATATATCATTCTATTTAGATTGATAATAAGAATGCTTAGACTTCTTTGCCAAATCTTAGAAAACCAGAACAATAACTAAAATAAACAATAAATAGTGTTATACCTCTATATGGATTTATGATTAAAATTCACTTCCATGTCTGGTTTTAATTGTTAATGTTCATTTTTATTTATTTATTTATTTATACATTTATGCTTAATTTCAGCTTCAATATATAAATAAAAGAGATATTTAGTTATGTTTCCTGAAGTAAATCTGATGCAATCCTTTTTATTATTATTATTATTATTTAATTGTGTTAAGAACACTTAACATGAGATTGATCCTCCTAACAGATTTTTAAATATACATTAAGTCTTCTTAACTGCAAGTCTAATATTGTACATCAGGTCTCTGGAGCTTACACATCTTGTAAACCTGCAACTTTATACTCATTGATTAGCAATTCTAAATCTCCCAAATGACACCTAAAATTACCACACAATCACATACTAGAAATTCTTTGAGAAGGAAACTGACATAATCAATGTTTAAAAGATTTTTCTTACATAATTGTATGTCACTTTGCAGAAGCCACTTTAATAATTGCATTTTGGATGTTAGAAAATGTGAACATCGGGTGGTAAAATCCTTAGAACAAATATAAGATAGGACACAATATTCTATCTAAAGAAGCCGATTACCTTAGCAATTCTCTTATGGTTTGATTTGATTTATTTCTATTCTTTATTTTCATTCAATTTCTATGGTTTTGGGGAAAGATTTATAGCTTTTGGCAGAAAAAAATCAGTGACAATGACTTAGTTTGAGTCTTAATCTCATGAAAGAAATAAATGCTGTCAGTCAAGAAGTTGTAACCTTTACCTTGTTTTGACCTTTACATTTTCAAGGTGAGCCTATTATTTGAAAGGGAGTAACACAAAACTCCACAGGATGCTCTATGATCAATACAATCAACAGACCTTCACACTGTATGTTTAAAGGTATTAAGAAGATAAACAAACACATCAGAATTTTACCAGTTGGAATAATCCTGTATTGGATGCTTGCCTCATTTGGGGATTTACAATTGATCTCTTCTGTATCCTGAACTTCACAGTATTATTCTCAATGACTTTACAAAAGAAAAGGAGAGTTGTTACTTAAATGTTAAAAATTTTTTTGGTTTAAAATTGAAGACAACTTGCATATTTATACATTATATAAAGTGAAACACGGGAAGGCAAAATTATTATTTTTAAATTAAATTTTTAGCTATGTTTGTCTCTATATTAATACATTAAATAAATTTTGAGTACCTTCTATGTGACTGTTCTATTATGTGAGGACAGCGTGATGAACAAAATATACGCGCTGTCTTCCCTTTTAGAGCTTATATGCTAGTGCAGAAATGAATGTTGAACATTTTGAGAGAACATTAAAATATGTAATCGAAATTGTGATAATAATCAGAAAGAAGAGGGATATGACAAAATGCCCTGACGTGACCTATGAGAAAACTTATTTGAGGAAGTTTAATTTTGTTGTCTTAAAAGATGAAAATAAATTACAGCTTGGGAGTATGTGACCTGAGTGAGATGGTGAATTTAGTAGTGGGAGCAAGAGAGAAGAGATGTCCCAGAAAATGTAACACAAAAAAAGTAAATATCACTGAGATGTAAAGAAGTATGTCACATCAGGAACTGAGAAAAAAAATCATCATTAATTACCAGAGAAATGCAAAATCAAAACCACAATGAGATAACATCTCATATCATTCAGATGGCTACTGTTAAAAAGTTAAAAAGTAACTGATGCTGGTGAGGTTGTGGAGAAAAGGAAACACCTATACACATTGTCGATGGGAATGTAAATTAGTTCAGCCACCATGGACAGCAGTTTGCTATCTCTCAAATAACTTAGTACAGAGCTACGATCCCACCTAGCAATTTTATTGCTAGGTATATACCCAAAGGAGAAAGAAGTCATTCTACCAAACAGTGTAGAATGAACAAAACATAATTTTGTTATTTTTTATGGTTTTGTAGTATTCCATGGGGTATGTGTACCATATTTTTTATCCAATCCACTGTTGACAGGCACCTAGGTTGATTCCATGACTTCCTATTAGGAATAACATCAGTGTTATTCCATGACTTCCTATTATGAATAACATCAGGGTATTCCATGGCTTCCTGTTAGGAATAACATTAGTGTTATTCCATTACTTCCTATTATGAATAACATCAGGGTATTCCATGACTTCCAATAGGAATAACATCTGTTATTATTCCTATTATGAATAACACTGATGTTATTCATAATAGGAAGTCATGAAATCAACCTAGGTGCCTGTCAACAGTGGATTTGATAAAAAATTTGGTATACATACACCATGGAATACTACATAACCATAAAAAAGGAACAAAATTATGTTCTTTGCAGCAACATGGATGCAGCTGAAGACCATTATCCTAGGGATACTACTGCAGAAACAGAATACCAAATACTGCATGTTGTCATTTGTCAGTGGGAACCAAACCTTGAGCCCACATGGACATAAAGATGGGGACAACAGACACTGGGGGATTACTAGATGGTGGCAGGATAGAGAAGGGAATGGACTGAAAAACTACCTATTTGGTACTATGCTTGCTACCTGAGTGATTGGATCATCTGTACTCCAAAGCTCAGTATCATGCAATATACTCATGTAACAAACCTGCATATATACCCCCTGAATCTAAGATAAAAATTGAAAATAAAAAACTGGGAGAAAAAATTGCAAAACATTTAGGGCAGATAATGAAGCCTGTAATACTGCCACACTTTACTCTTGAATGTCATTTACCCTGAGAAGGCTCAGTCATCAGTATCTGTGTAAAACCTCTCTCTGTCTCACTTGGTTAAAATTTTCATTTCTACTAGATAAAGTTTGGTTTTCCTTTTCAAAATTGCAAATAAACAAGGGAGCTATATTTTGGAACTTTTTGGAAACACTGTTTATCCACAGAATTTGACAGTAATCCAGCTTGCCTGAATTTAGTTAGCTTTCCTTCCAGCTGGTCCTTCTGTCCTTTCAACATGCATCAATTGGTCTTTGAGCATTCCCTTGCATTCTGGCCAATGACATTATGGACTTGTATTTTCACTGCCTTAGATCTACAACTAAATGTTTTTTTTCAAAGATCCCTGGTTCCTTTTATTGGAAAACTGTACTTAGTAACTAAGATTTTGATGTTGGACATGGCATTGCTTCTAGGTCTTTTCAATGGACATAGCTAGGGATTATATTTTGAAATTATGAATCATACTGTTTTATATACTTACATTTTCAACAAAATTTTTCTAATTTATTGGATTTTATAACTGATTATGTTTGTTTTTGCTCATACTGATTTCCTATTTCTAACATCAACATATTTACTTATTTAGCCTTAAATATATATGAGATTTAAAAATCTCACCTTCAAAATTATTTCAAAAATAAAACTACTGAGTAAACTTTACAATTTTTTTTTCTTTCTGTACTAAGATGTAATTTGCTAAAATTTACACAAATTAGCTCACTTTTCAAGCCTATGATAGGCCTGGATATCCATTACTATAAGTTTAATTATATGACACCACTGCCTCCAAAATATGGTTCAAATTTCACCTCTAGATCATCAAATCCCAACACAAGTAAAAAATGTGCCTTATAATCAGTGACCAATCATGTCACTCATTTCAGTCTGCTGGTGATTGTTCACTTCACGGTATTCAGTTCATTCATGCAAAAGAAAGCAAGCAGTTATATTGCCTCCTTATCTCTCAGTGATACACTTATGTGAGATTTTGAAAAGTGAAAATTCAAAAGGTAGAATTGACCAGTAGTGATAAAAGTACAATAAATAAACAAAAGTGGCAATGCGGAAAGTGAAATTGAAATTCAACGGAAGTAGAAGGAATAGCTAACTGGGGAATATAGACTTTGCCACCATTTGGGGGACTCTACATATGATGGCAGAGGAACTTAGTGAAGGCAAACTTATCTATGTAAAATGAGAATATGGTTGTCAACTAGGTAAGTAGGTTGAAGGTATTCTTTATGTCTTCTCTACTCTTCCTCACCTTTTGTCTACCCATTCTAGAATTTTTTTTAGCTAAGAGCTCAGAAAGTTAAAATCTTCAAATATTATTTTAAATTTGTTTACCTCTGCTTTTCAGATTGGTCTTTCTTTTTGTTGTTGTTTCATTTATCTTGAAAGTCTCAACTAAGTAGATGTACGTGAGCTTTATGAACATTATTGTTTGGACGATACATCTTTTTTTCTCATATATCTCTGCTACATTTGTCTTCACAGGAAATATGTATTTTCTCTAGAAACAATTTAGATATTTTTTCTTCCATTTTATCATACAATATCTACCTTTTAATTGGCATGTTTTAGCCATGTTTATTTAACCTAATTATTAATTTGATTGGGATATTTTTAACATCACATTTGTTTTCTATTTTACACATTTGGTGTTTCTTTTATCTGTTTGTTTTCTGTTTATTGGTTACCTTTAGAAATTTCATTTAATCTCCATTTTTAAATTAGCTAAAACTCTAATTTGTGAGCATGCATGCGTGTGTATTGCTGTTCTAAAGTTTACAATATATATTTTTAATGTGTCGCATTTACTTTAATATTAAACCATTTTATGTGCAAAAAACAGACATTCACATTTTCTTTTATGCTTTTCGATACTTTTTTGTAATATATTTTACTTTTACACATGCTT
>NW_022436968.1:1347718-1368941 GCF_009761245.1 Sapajus apella | reverse complement strand
TCTTTAATTTGAATAACTTCCTATGCCATTTATTATTGAAAATATCTGCTGGCAATGATTTTCTCATCTTTGTTTTTTCTTAAATATTTTTATTATA
The DNA here is from genome assembly GCF_009761245.1 of Sapajus apella. Lineage (NCBI taxonomy): Eukaryota > Metazoa > Chordata > Mammalia > Primates > Cebidae > Sapajus > Sapajus apella. The sequence goes on along the minus strand of NW_022436968.1, from coordinate 1,368,844 downwards.
ATTTAGTTTTTCAAAGATATTTGTAATAAATATAAAATCCTGGGTTATTTTTTCCTTTCTAACATTTAAAGATATTTGTCAACTCTTGTGCCTTGCTTTCTCAAATGTCTAGTTTTTTTTTTTTTTATTGCATGCTGACATTACCTATTATGTTTATAGAGTATGTAGATCTTATTGTCTGCCTTTTAGGAATTTGAAATTTGTTTTGGCAAAAAAGTTTAATTACTTCCAGATTTACTTGATTACCTGAGGCTTGCTTTATTTTTTTATTAGGGTGAGTCTAATATATACCAATGCTAATTTATACTTAATTCTAAGATTGACCCTCCCAGACACTCAAAATATCACTCACTGGTTATTAAGAATGGAATTTGGACATCTCTAGGCCCTGTGTATGTTTCAAGAATTCTTCAATCTATAGTTTCCTGGTAATTGCTGTTTACTCATTTATACAATTTCAACTAACACATGTACATGTTAACATTTAGAAAAGAGCCAAGAAAGCATGTATGTAGATATCTAAAGATTTCTTTTGTATTGTTTGTTTTTGTGTAATCCACTTGTTTTCAGTACTCTGCCTCATAAATTTCAGCAGTTTTTTCCTCTGTCATCTTAACCCAGAGTGATCTCCATTGTGCTCCCACCTTTTTTTCATGGTCCAAAATCTTTCTCCTGACCAAAAACCAGAAAAAATTACTAGAATTACCTAATTTGTTTTTCTTCTCTTAGGGTCCACAGTTTCTCACTGCTTATTGTTTCAAAATCTAAAAACATTTGTATATACATTGTCCATAGTTCTAAATTTTTAAGATAGTATGTCAAGTTCTGAGCCATTAACTCCTTGATAGCCAGAAATGATACAGTTTATTTGTTTGCTTTTAAGTTGTTTTAGTAGCAGTGTTGCTATACTAATGACTGAATAAATCCTAACAGAATGCAGAAGTCTAATCAATTTTATTATTCAGTTTAGTTTTGTTTAAGCTTCCTGTTTTTAAAAATGTCTTTAATACATAACACATGCCTATAAATAAAGACACTTAAAAACTACATTATGATTAAAACCACCAAAGCTGTTAGTGACTAATATGACAAGAGGATAAACAATCAATAGCCACCAATTTACTCTAATTAATTATTTATAATTATATAATTTATTTTTTTTCTAAATATAAAATTGAAACAGGACCATAACCACATGCATCTACTTAGGCTCTTCTATCTGCAATTCGAGAAATCTGGACTAAATGGCCTTCAAAGAATTTATATATTTATATATATTTAATATATAATTAATATGCATATATAATTAACATAAATAAAATACATATAACTATGTCATAAATATATATAAATAAAATTTGAGACTTGTATGGTACTTTCAATTTATTCTTCTCCCATCTATAACAACTGTGCCTCATATGTCCTTTATATACAAACAATTTAGGTAAAATTATTTTCTTGGTAGGAAAATGAAGTGTCAATACAAGTCTTCGGCTTTGCTTTCAACAAGTTTGCATCTCATAAACTCATCCAAACTAAAGATGTGAATGCTTCCTTCATGAACAACATTAGATCAATGATGTACAAAGTAAAATATCAAAAAGATATTGAAAAGATATTCAAGAATAGAAACTTGAAGAAAATATTGCACAGGTCCTTCTTTTTAAACTAATTTCTCATACAGAGTTACCATATCTGTGGCTGAAAATGTGCTTGCTTATAGTCACACTCTTAATAAATCTATCATAAATATTTCCTCAAATAAATGCTACATAACATTGAAATTGCTAAATTCAACTCTTTAAAAATCTTCTGGATATACTTTTAACATGAATTAAATTTTAATAATGAGAGCCAAAATGAAGCTCTAGGAGGAAATGCAAACTCTGTCTATAATTCTACAAGTAATCATCCTCCAAGGCTTATATTCAATGTATCCCAACATACAAAAGTGACAAAATAAGGAGGTATAAAGGGAATTTCTTTGGCCATTTCATAGGTCATTTTCCATGCTTCTTTTCTCTTCAAAGAAGTATTTTTCAATAATTCCAAGTTGTGTGTACAAAGTTATGTCCTTGGTACCTAATTAAGTAGGTACCAAGTTAATTAAGTTAAGTACAGTGTGCCACTACTGTGCTTTTTGCTAGAAATACACCAATTAATGTTAAGAGGCTTCCAGTCTGGCAAAAAAAAAAAAAAAGTCCCACACTTTCAGTGTGTTCTTATTATTATCTGGCTGTTTACTGGCACCAATAGTGCTTATACTTTCATATTCACTCTATGTGCTTCATAGTGTTTTTCCAGAATCCCACTTAGTAAAAATGCCCATTTTTACAAAGTATTAATAACAATCTCAGCCATCAACGGGGAGAGCACTGATTTTTTTCAGCAACATAACATTAAGGTGTAAATGACACATAGCCTAGACTTAAAGTATTAGTACTTTGAAGAATAATTTAATTTATTTTTAATACAAAAGAATGAATCACTAGGAAAAGAATCTTCAAAATGCAAACTGACCTGAAGATTTGTGGACAGACATTATTCTACCCAGGGAATTTTAAACAGAAGAAGAAGGTTTGGGGGACAGGTAATATGTCAGTTTATTCCTAAAAGACTTCCAATCAATTCGGTAGCCATTATTACAAATTAACTCCAAAGCCAAGTTTTAACAAATGATCTAATCTACTTTTGGCATTTGAAATTTGGGGCTTATATTCATACATACATGTACTCTTAGTGATTAGAGACAATTGGTATTACAAGTACCCTGTGGCACAACCTCTCAAAGGGAAGGCTACAATAGAAGACCAAGGATTAGCAGAATTTATGTTCAATGAACAAATATGTAATAGCAAATTGGCACTAAAGAGTCAAATGATGGGTGCTGGTTAACAAGAGGCACTTACTGTCTGAAATTAACTTAGAAAACATATATCACATTGTTTAAGTATAAGAAAGTAGCTTCCTATTCTGTAGGTTGCCTGTTCATTCTCATAATAGTCTCTTTTGCTGTGCAGAGGCTCTTTAGTTTATTAGATCCTATTTGTCAATTTTGGCTTTTGTTCATTGCTTTTGCTATTTTAGTCATGAAGTCTTTGCCCATGCCTATGCCCTGAATGTTATTGCCTAGGTTTTCTCTAGGGTTTTTATGGTGTTAGGTTTTATGTTTAAGTCTTTAATCCATCTTGAGTTAATTTTTGTATAAGTTGTAAGGAAGGGGTCAAAAAAAAAAGTAGTTTCCTACATATACAATATAGAACCAACATTTTATTAATCAGTTCATCCATCGTTTTTTCATTCCCTCACAGTCTCATTTGTTGTTTTTATGACAGTGATAGATGCTTATATGGACTTCAAAAATTATACCATTTTTTCTTTCTATTACTGAATTTTCCATGTTGATTCAGTTCATCAATAATAAAATCTTATGACTCAAAGACAGATTTTAAAAATATGAGTTTCAATGCATATTATTTCTGCAAAGAACAGTTGTTTATCATGTATCATCATTTTTGCTGCTGCAATAATAAAAATAACTTTAAATTCACATTTATGTCTGTGATTATAATGCTTATTTCTTGAACTTTTACATTACAGCCTTTCAATTATTACATTTTTTTTGCATGCTGACTTTACTACTGTAAGTATTTATGTATTGATTTCAAGTAGATGATCTGGATTATTTTGAGTCCCTGAAGTGTGCATATATTTCTCTGACTTTCCTTCAAAAAAATCACATTATGACTGATTAAGTATACATTCTTGACCCCTCTATAATCTTCAAAAATAGCATGAAGGATATTCAACTAGTTTAGGGCATTTAGTATTGTTTGAGCAAGTATATAAGAAATTCAACTTTCTTTCTGCAGCTGGCAAACTTATTTTTGGCCAGCTGCAGAGCAAAACTTATATTTTATTTTCAGGAATATCTATAATGTTTGTTGTTCACAGCATTGTTATTTGGCTTATTTTCTTTCTTCTTTGATTAGGAGGGATTTAGCCCCATCCATATTTTCATCAAAAACAGGTTGTGTGGTAGTCCTTGATCTTGTCCATCAATTCCTTTATTTCCCAAAGGATAACTGAAGAAGATCACATACATTCCAAGTTACTGAGTCATCTCATGTGGTCCTCTTCAACTGTGGTAGAACCTTTTATTTCTCCCACTATTCTCACTATTTTAACTGATAAAGTACAGTAATTTTCATTTTTCATCATTTAAACCTGCCATCGACCTTGATGTCTATGTTTATTGCATAGAATGTTTTATAAATGAAGGCAATAAATCACTTACCCTATCCCCATCTGCTCACTAGCATTCTCCCAATTCTTACCTCATTTGTTCTATGGTGGAGAATGAAAAAAAAAAAAGCATGTATTGTGGGAGAAAGTGAGCTGAGAGATACCTTAGTGTATTAATATTCTCTGCTGTATAAATTTATCCCAAAACATAGTGGCTTAAACAATAAAAAGTGTTCGTTATCTCATGCAATTTACATGGCTCAGAAATTTGGAAGTTAGTTAGTTGGCTAGTTCTTGCACAGGACTTCTCATGGTTTTGTAGCCAAGATGTTAGCCAGATATGTTATCATTTTTAGGCTTAATGGGGCTGGAAGATTCAACTACAGGACTGTTCGCTCACATGACTGGCAAGTCTGTACTTCCTGTGGGAAAGAAGCCATGGTCCCTTGACATATGGATTATCCCATAGTTCCATAGATCTGCAAGGTGTCCAAATCATGGTCTTGGTGTCTACAGGAGTCAGTGCTCCAAGAGAGAGCAAGATAAAAGTAGTAGTAAAATGTATTTTATGTTTTCAACTTGGAAGTCGTACACTATAATGTTTACAATGTACTACTATAAGTTACATAGGGGAGGCCTATATTCAGTGAGAAGGAAACTGACTATACATGAATGTGACTATCAGGCTAAGGGAATCATTTGAGGCTTTTAAAAATATATACAGATTTAGGAGGTGAGGGTACAGTTTTGTTACATGGACACATTGTGTAGTGGTGAAGTCTGGATTTTTAATATACCCATCACAAAAGGGGTGAATACTGCACCCAATAGGTAATTATTCGACCCTCACCCCCACTTTCACCCTTCCACCTTTGGGAGTCTTCAATGTCTTTTATGTCCTTCTTATGTTCATGTGTTCCCATTGTTAAGCTCCCACTTCAAAGCAGAAATTTGACCTTCTGTTTTTGAGTTATTTCACTTAGAAAAATGGCCGCCAGCTCTATCTATGTTGCTGCAAAAGACATGATTTAATTCTCTTTTATGGTTACATAGTATTCCAGGGTGTATTTGTGTTTATGTTTCACTTTTTTCTAACTCCAATCATTTGTTAACAAAGATTGATCCTATGACTTTGCTATTGTGAATAGTACTGTGATAAATATATGAGTACAGGCATCTTTTCATATGATTTCCTTCCCTTTGGGTAGATATTCAGTAATGGGATTGTTGAATCAAACACTAGTCGTCTTTTCAGTTCTTTGAGAAATCTCTATACTGTTTTCCACAGAGGTTGTGTTAAGTTCCATCTCACCAACAGTGTATGAGGGTTCCTTTTCCTCACATCTTTGCAAACATTGACTTTTTAATAACAAACATTCTGAGTGGTGTGACATGGTATCTTATTGTGGTTCAAATTTTCATGTCTTTGATGATAAGTGACGTGTAGCATTTTTTAAAGTTTATTGGTCATTTATATGTATTCTATTGAGAAATGTTTGTTCATGTACTATATTCACTTTTTAATAAGATTGTTACTGTTTTAGTTGTTTGAGTTACGGTTGTTCTTGTTTAGCTGTTTGAGTTCCTTGTAGATTCTGAATATTAGCCCTTGCTGGATGCACATAGTGGCAGAAAATATTATCCTAATATTATCTATGTACTTTGTTGATTATTTATTTTGCTATGCAGAAGGTTTTTAGTTTAATTAAGTGCTATTTGCATATTTTTGGTTTTATTGGCTTTGCTATTGAAGAATTAGTCAAATATTTTTTGTGCAGGCCAACATCCAGAACATTTTTTTTTCATTTTCTTTCTTTTTTTTTTTTTTTCCTGGGCTTTTTATAAAAGTTTCAGATCTTAAATTCAAGTCTTCAGTCCATCTTGAGTTAATTTTTATATGTGGCTAGAGATATTGATCCATTTGAAGGCTGGCACCACACCTGGCACCACAAAAAGCCAAAACAGTAGAAATTTTACTCTCTAGTTTTACCTATAGCATGGGCCTTGCACTGCTAATACTCAGAGCAAAGAGTGCCTAAAGGTTAAATTACCTTTCGACTGACAAGCCTTTTTAATTTTAGCTTTGTATCTGTTCCAGTGCTTATGAATTCTCAGTTCATGGGCTTATTGAGTATTTGGGCCCGGCTTCTTAAATGGGTTCTGTTTAGTAAATATTTGGTTTTGACTGTGATATTGCAAATCCTAGATGTCAATGTTATAAGTTTTCAAATTGATGCATTTATATATGCGTAATCGCAGAGAAATTGGCTCAGTGATTATTAGTCATATGCTTTTCTTTATTTTCCTAATAAAAGTAAGCTTAATTTTGCTAACTTGTTTTCTTTACTTATACGTACAAAAATTAATTAATGTTAAGAATTTTAATGTTATTCAGACTGAATATAGTGTTTCCAAACCTCACGCAAAAAAGGAAAACAGATCATTATGTATGTTTACTCACAATATTTTTTAAAAATGTACACTATAAAAGAACCTCCTTATAAAAGAATGTAAACTCCAGTCAAAGGGGCAAAAAATACATAATAAAAGAAAGACTATGCTAGTTGTCAAAGTATGGAAAGCTTGAGATGATATAGTTTTTAGATAAAACATTTTTAAATGTATGAATAAAATTTTTTTTGTAATTTGTTATTAAATTGGCTTATTTTTTAATATTACAGTAAAAAGAGTAGATTTAAAAGGTGTGCTACAAGTCATATTCATGAGTATTTTGAGTAGAGGGCTATACTTACATTTTTACTTACTGACTTGATAATAGAAAATTTTTGCACTTTATGAATTATTGAACTATTTCATTTCCAGGATTGAAATGCTATTTTTCTTTCTTGGTACAATGTTAAAGCTTTAAACTCTTGTCAATGATGTGATGTTTCATCTGCAATGATCTACACTAGAAAAATAAAAATGTAGTGACTGACAAAGAAAGCAGGTAAGAAAAATGTTTTTTTACTGATTTATGGATGTCCTACATTCATATATAATCTTGCTTAAATCCATGCAACTTTCTGGAAGAGTCTCGAAAAAATGCTAATTTTGTTCAGATATTTGACTGTAAAACCCACTTTCTATGCTTTAACCCCTATAGAAACATTAACTGAACTAGTACATATATTTAGTAAGTGATATAAGTAGCATTAAGAAAAATCAAAAGGAAAATATAAATAATTAAAATTAATGATAAAATACCAGTAGCTATTAGTTTGGTGCAAAAGTAAATGGTTTTTGCCATTACTTTTAATGGCAAAAAGATCAATTACTTTGTCATCAACTGGATACATTGCTATTTTGACTGGAGTGTGATCCTCTTTATATGATTCATTTGCTACAATTCAAGTCCAGAAAATATGTACATTTTCTATTTTTTAAAGTCTAACTATATTCCTCAGAAAGCTTTGAAACTATGTGTTCATCTATATATTCATTTGAACATATTTGTATTTTCTTCTCATTCTGTTCTTCTACCCTAATGAAATTACCTTATTTTTTAAAACAGAAAATAATTATTTTGCAATATGAGATCACATACTTGTTTTAAATAAGTGTTGTATTTTAAACCCAACTTGTAAACTAAATCATTTTGGAAATATCATGGTGGTGCCTCCAAATGGACAATTCTTTAAAGACACTTGTATAGTTTTTAATATGTTTCAGTCATTAATCTTTCTCTAAATATTAAGATGTACTATTACTTGAGACAGACTGCCAACAGAACTGGTGGCTGAATAATTCATATGTTATAAAACTGTGTCTCGTCGTTTTAATAGTGTTACATTGTCTTAAGACATTCATTTTTAAAAGGTATTTATAAACCAAGTTACTCAAATAGATGTTATCTTACATTTCTATGTATAGTAGATGTGTCACTAGTGTTAATGATAATCACTAATATAATGCCAAGTTTTCATAAAATATAAAGTTTTCATGAATATTGGTGTATTTATGAAATCCCCAAAAGTTTTAATTTTGAAACCTGCCCTTCTGGCTTAGGGACGCCAGACTTTAGATGCTAATTTCTATTGGTCCTATACTATTTACATAGATTTTGCATATCATAATTAATATATGAAAAGAGAAAGAAGTATTGGCTCATATGCAACTTATACAATATTAATAATATAATCTTTTCTGTAGCATTTGTTCTTTAAGAAATTTTGATGTATAAGGATTGAGGTATAAAAGCATAAGGCAACTACTGACAATAAATAATGCTGAAAAAATGCTGAAAAATATGATCAAACACACGTATTTTATGTTATCACCTTCCCAGTTCCTGTTGGTTGCATTTCAGCACGGATGGTGAAAAGAAAAAAGTCGTATACATTACCAATTAGTTTTTCAGGAAATTCTAGTGGCAATTTGGCAATGAATTTCTTTATGTGTTAGAGAGAGAGAAGGCTTGTATTTCCCCTGGATAAAAATGGATATTGCCAAAGGAAATCAGACTTAAGTTGCTGTCGAAAGTTCGAGTCAACAAAGGCTGCCTATAGGGATAAGAGCAGCCTGGGAGAAAAAGGCTGAAGGTTTACTGCCTGAGATGTGATTGATAAGAGGCTCAGCAGTGGGACCTCAATTTGAACTGAACATAACAATGGTTCCCATAGCCAAAATTTCCCAAAAAGTCTTGGCATCTTTTTGACATGTCACCATGTATCAAAGAACTAGATCACAGACTGAGTCCAAAGTCAGTGGTAAGAAAAAAACAAAACAAAAAAGAGAAATAAAAAAATTATCCATATGCCTAAAAGTACCAACTCTTTCAGATTTGCATTTTTCATAATAAATAGTAGTATTCAAACAACCAAAGAAGTATTCTACTTTGAAGACTGAGTAATAGATACCCTATTTTTCTTTAACAAGGAGTTCTTCCTGATATCCTTTTTATCAGACTGACAATTTCTCCAGGAAGCTTTTCTACTGTTGAGTACCATAGGTTCCGATAATGAGCCATACCAACTTGTTAACAAGAAAGAAAACACATTGAAAATGAGTGTGTTTACAGTATATCACCAATTTTCATGTTTTAATTTTTTTGTTGTTAAAAGAAAAATTTCAGCCAAATTAAAGTTAAGAGATTAATTGATCAATGAATGATTCGTGAATGGACATCCCCCAGAATCACAGCAGATTCAGAGACTCTGGGGATGCATCATGATCAGAACAAATTTATAGACAGAAAAAGTAAAATGACATACAGAAATTGGAAGTGACCAAAACTTAAGCCATTGATGCCACTATCACAACTGTAAATTTACTTATTTGGTCTTGAAGCCCCCTGCGAAATACTAGAGCAGTGATTTTTGCAAACATAGGAACAAGGACTTGAATAGAGGGTACCTCCTCATGTTGGAGTGTCCTGTTTACAGGATAAAACCAAAACCTGATCTGCTCTAGGTAGAGTTAGCATGACCAACTTCATTTTAGTTTGGTTTGTTCTGTTGGGACCTAGTGCATGAACTTAGTCCAAAACAATGGCTTCTCATAATTTTGTTTAAAAAAGAATCCCCCTTTTTGGTCAGATTCTCACCTAGGTGAAAGTGTGACCACAACTTAGGGCCTTAGCATCATTCTCAGTTACCATCATTCTGGGTTTCCAGTCTCAGCCCTTCATTCATTGGTTACAGTGTTCTCATGGTTGTACATTTCTTTGAACTTTTGTCATTCTGGTTAAAGACAGACCATTTGAAATTCTACAGGGGGCTGCATGCAAACATTTAAAACCTTTGAGAGAATGCAGTGCACCGTGGAAACTATTATTATTACTATCAGGAGGATAATACCATGGGTTTGGAGTATGCTCCTTACTCAGGATCCCCATAAACTAAATCACTGAAAATCAAAAAGATGAAAGAATGAGTTAAATAGGGAGTCTACTTGCTTAACTGGGTGATCTTTTTGTTAATCTCCTGCAGCTGTCTCTGTTTAATGTTCATTTGAAGTAGTTCCCAATAGGCCACAAGTGCCATTAGTTGCACAGCTAATTTTCTGTTCAGCAAATTCTATTATTTAGCATAACTTTCACAAACGAATTTAAAGTCTGTTGTGTGGCCATAGCCTTTATAGTAGAATCTGCTACAGAGCCTATTATGAGGAATACATTTCTGATCATTGCCTCTATTATTTCAAACCATAGATAAAGGACCTGACAAATGATGCCCTTCTACAAGAGTGAAGGCCTTCTGGCAATATTTTCTTTAACCCATGATGTGGGTAAGAGTAGTGAATCAATGTTCTGTTTCTGACTGATTATGGAGAAAAGTATATACCATTAAAGTTTCTCACCTGCATTGGGCCTTCATAGGGATGGGGGCAGAAAAATTCTAGCCAGAAATGTGCAAGTCCCCAACAAAACCCCACCCTCAAGTCAAAAAACCTAAAACCGTGTCCTAAAGTGAGAAAATGTTGCCTTTTCCTAAACTACCCATGGCCTGCCCCACCTCACATCCTGTGCCTGTAAAGATCCCAGACTCAGCTAGCAGAGGGGAGAAGCAGCTGGATATTAAGGACTAAGGCTGGATATCAGAGAGAAACAGCTTGACTTCTGAGGGTCAGCTTGATGGTGTAACTTCAGAGAAGAACCTGAAGATGAAGACTACCTGCTTACTCCATACCCTTTTCAAGTCCCTTTCCTGCTGAGAGCCACTTTCATCAGCAATAAATTCCCCCGCACTTATCATCTTTCAATTTGACCTCATTTTTCCTGGACATCAGACAAGAACCCAGGGGCCATAAGTGGGTATACAAAGGCTCTCACACTAGCCCTTTGCCCTCACTGGCACAAGGCAGCTGCCTCAAGCATAAAAGTAGAGGACCCACTGAGCTATTAACACTTAAGCCATTTGGGGACAGCAGAGCTGAAAGAGCATTGTAAGGTGCCTTCTAGGGATTAAGGAGTCACAGGCACCCCCACTAGATGATGCCACAGGCCCCACATGGAGTTTGCTCCTGCCAGCACCTAAAAGGACTTGCTGTGGCTCCTGCACCCACTCACCTGCATGCTCCCTCCTGTGAAGGGTGGAACAAAGTGGGTCCCATTGAGTGGAGTTTGTTCCTGCAGGCACAGAAGCTGCCAACTGGTTCCACTCCTGTGCACTCCAGTCCCACCTCATTTGCTCTCACATTTCCTCCTGCAAGGAATTGAGAGTGGCAGGCTGAGTAAACGAGGCAAGGAGGCACCCCTGTCGCAAGTCCCAGGAACCTATTAATTTTGGATATAGTTCATTCACAAGAATGAAAATATAGAACAATGAAATCTTTGTCAGCCATATTTAGTTTTTATTAACACTTTAAATATGCCTTAGGATCATCATTAAGTGAGAGACAGCTTGGTGGGTGGAGTTCTGAGCTGTAACCTACTTAGATTAGGAACACCTTCTTTAATAGCTAATTCAATGTTTAACATTTATGTATACTTTTTAAAAGAAAGATTTCAAACCTAAATACATTAGAAAATTACTTGAAATAAGTTAAAACTGTGAACAAAATAGGTTTACTCACACGAATAAAATAAATATTAAAAATAATGTCAAGGATCAGTGATTATAAGTGAAAAACTGTGTACAATGTATTTTAAAAATAAGCAGGTACTGATAACTGATGTTAACTGTTTTGTCCAAATAAATTATTTTATTAAAATAGTTTATTCTTCATTTCTAAGAGACGTGATTTGTAACTTAACTAAGAAGTGCCAATAAGTATCAGAGATTACACATGTAAAAATGAACTTACTATAGCTAGAAAAAAAGCAATTTGACATGATTTCCTTATGTTTCTGGGATATCTATATTTCGTTTAATGCAGTTTTTGAAGTTTTAATTGCATGTGAATTGGCTCACTTTAGTTAATGATTTTTTATTCATTCATTCTAGTTTTCTCTGTTCTTTTCCAATTTCTTTTCTTAATTATATTCCATGAAATGAAACTCAATTAGATTTTGTATGCTGTGAAGCAGAGCCAATGATGCCAAATATAATTTCAACCTTATTGTCTATTCCTAATGTATAGTTTAAACAATTAACCTTTTATGTTGTTGTGAAAATCTGCTACTAGGATAAATTAGTATGTCTGCAGAAAATTGCTTTACTTTTCTGATTCTTCTCTCCCTAAAGTGTTCACCTAATATAATTAAAATACTTTTTTTTTCTTACTGGAACAAAAACAAAAGCTAAATCTTAATATTATGAATTACATAATTATCAGTTATCAATATAACAGAATACATTATATTAATCATTCAATTTACATTTCCAAAGTTTCCTTTGTAAGAGACATGTTGTAAAGGAATGCATTCTGTTCATTTGATTTAAATATTACATTTTTAATGAAAATTTTAAATAAATATCTTAGTCATTTTAAGATACTAGCCAATCAGAGAAAACAAGCCTTATAAAAATTCACCTGTTAAATAATTATAGTAGAACACAGAGTGAAATGACTTCCCCACATTTAGTATATTTTGAATTTGTAATAAGAAAAAACTCAAGAGGAAAATAAGCTGGGTTTAGCATAGCTCAAAATCATCTCAATATTTATGTACAATAGATGTCTCCTTGGGCAAAGCAGTTATTTTGGGTCCATTATTATTTGCATTTCAATAGATTGTATTTTAATATCCAGAGCAAACCATCTTTAGTGAAAAAAAGTGATAAAGAGATCTAGACAAATGGTTATAAATTGGGTCAAAGAAAAAGATTATCTTAAGCTCAGGGAGTCAATCTGCTGTGGCTTCCCAGACAGGGCTGGAACTCTTCAAGTGATGCCAAGATGATAACTCTGGACAAGTTGAACTCACAAAAGTACAGGATAAGAAAATGGTGATAAGACTTCAGTAAAAATTTTACATTAAGCCTTGCCTCAAAATCTAGACATGTACTGTTTTGTGGAATTAGGAGTATGAATAGAAAAAGGCAAGTTAAAGTTTTTTAAATTTTGCAATTTATGTAAGACATTTTTAAAGAATGCTCTAATTCTATCAATTGCTTATTTTAGTATTAAAATACAGAGAGATTTGTATAAAATGCTGAGTACAAATATATACTATATTTTAATTTTCATGTTAAGAATTTATATAGAAACTTTGGAGAAATATTTAAAGTTGATTCTGTTATTAGATGTCAGAGGTTTTAATATAAATGAAAAATGATATTAAAATCAAGAGTTTTTAATTTCATTTTCATTTGCTTTTACTTTTAATAGTGTAATACATGTTCGAAACTTTCTCCAGAGAAATGTGTGTCATAAATGTGCAACTTGCTCTTCTTATTTTCATATCAATGGATTTGCATAATGCCAGCTATTCCTTTATTAAAATTGTTTTAATTCTTATGAAAGATAGCAAAGTACTCAAGGCAGTGAGGAACTGAGCCTTCTTATTGTGCATAATACAGATAGAGCTGAAATATAAAAATATTTTATTTAAATTTTAAAACATTTAAAAATATATTTTGATTTTGAAAAATAAGACACGTTTGGATAGAACCAAAGTTGTAACCTCCAGCAGATTTTTAAAAGATATTGGATATATACAAAATTATTAATGATGTCTGTCAAAATGTATGATCCTGTTAAAACTGCACACATACTTTCTGTCTGTACATTGGAAGGGGCCGGGGGAAGAAAATGAATGAGTCAGTGGGCCAGGGAAAGAAGAGATAGTTAGACAATATTTAAACTTTCAATGGATTGAGTCTTTGGTATAAATAGCGTTAAGATAAGCATGTTATTTCATATATAATGCATTCAGTAAGAAATAAATAAGAAAATCTATATTTTAAATATAAATATCCATTTTGAAAGTCATCAAGAAATTGTTATGATGTACTTATTAATCAACTAAACAAATGAAATACTTTTAAAAATCACATCCTTATTCTACAAAGTTGGAGTATGATGAAAAACAGCAAAATTTCACTTTGAAAGGAAACAATAGAGGGGAGAGTAACACTGAAGCTCACCATATGCAACTAAACGGAAAACTAGGGTGACAAAAAATGATAATTATTTTACAGTCATTACTGAAAACAAAAAAAAAATCATACTATATGCCAGACTACAAACAAGCTATTGACATAGCGCTCCTGCAGTATAGAGGAATGTGCTGGAATTCATTTTTCTGTTAACAATTGCAAGCAATATAATAGTTTGTGCAATTGGGTAATTCCAGGTTTCATGAGCCTTGCTTGCTGTAAAATCATGGGCAGGTGGCTAAAGGTTGTTAAAATTATTTCCACACACAATAAAATGTATGGGTTTAAAATTGAGGTTGTAAAGAGAAAGGCCATTTTTGTTAAATTCTGGTTTTAGTTATTTAACAAGTTTTTTTTTTTTTTTTTTTTTTTCTTTTGAGACTGTCACTTTGTCACTCAGGCTGGAGTGCAGTGGCACAATCTTGGCTCACTGAAACCTGTGCCTCCAGGGTTCAGGTGATTCTCCTGCTTCAGCCTCCTGAGGAGCTGGGACTACAGGCATGCCACCACTCCCTGCTAATTTTTAAATATTTTTAGTAGAGTTGCGTTTTCGCTGTGTTAGCCAAGATGGTCTAGATCTCCTAACCTCGGGATCCGCCCACCTCAGCCCCCCAAAGTGCTGGGATTACAGGTGTGAGCCACCACACCATGCCAACAAGTTTTTACAAGAGTACCAAAATCATTATATCTTGTAAAATGTCCTATTTTGCAAGAGATTTTTTACAATTACTTTCCACAAAAATTATGGAAAATAGTAGTGGGAGGTATCTTTATGAGGCAGAAGAGCAATTTAGATTTCCTATCATGAGATATTATATTTATTAATCAATGTGTTAATTCATACAAAAATACCAAATAGTGTAAGATCAGATTGAGAGTTCTAATTCTTGAAGTTAAAAAGTATATAACTATATGCCAAAGAGCAAAAATTCCAACCAAACTACATGACCTAAATGTTTTCTGAACAATATTCCTTTTCTGAAAATGACACTAAGATTCCTACTAAGATTACAGAATATTTTGGGGCAGAAAACATGAAGTAATTAATGACCTGCATGGCTTTGTTAAGTAAAACTTTTCAAAAGCCTAATAAAATACCATTTGTTAAAATATTGACATTAGCAGTAGTATAGTGCAATTGATTTGTAAATGGCCTCCTTTTTTCATCAGTTAATTTGCCATCTTATTAGTGGTAATATATTTAAGTTTATGACATTTCCATAAACAAAACATTAGTCATTTTTCTTCCACATTCAAGAACAGTGAAGAATAATGCATGTTATAAAAAAATTCCCAATACATGTTTTGGATGTAGTTTCCTTATTAATATCTTAATTCAATTCATCAGTATATATACACATACATATGTTTATATGTATACATAAACATGTATACAAATGTGTATATATACACATATGTATATTATTTTATATACATATATAATTAAACACACATAACATTTTGAAACATATAATTTTTATATGACTTTAAAAAGTATCTAATTTTCATTGTCAGGAATTTAAGGGAAATGTATCAAAGAAGGTAAATATTCAGTGGTCTATTTGGACAATTTGTTCAGGCTCTAGCTTTGCAATTTTGGAAACTTGTTTTTACCAACCATAAAGGGTTCTCTTTGAACAGTCTCAAACCATATAAATCAAAAAAGATCACACTATGAATTAAGATGTCTAACTATGTTTATATTATAATATCATATGTAATAAAGTAGGTTGAATACTCTGGTACAAATAATCTTCTATAAAAGAAAAAGTCCACCAGAGTCATTGTTCTAATATGAAGGCTGCTAAAATATTACTTTTGGGTGTGTCTGTGAGAGTGTTTCCAGAAGAGATTAGCATTTGAATTAGCAGAGTGAGAAAATCTCTCTCTCACCAATATAGGTGAACATCATCTAATTACTTGAAGGTCTGAGTAGAAGAGAAAAGTGGAGGAAGGGTGAATTTGCTCCCTGCTTGATCTGGGATATCCATTTTTTCCTACCCTCAGACACTGATGCTCCTTGTTCCCAGGGCCTTTGGACTTAGAATGAGACTTAGACCATTGGCTTTGCTGGTTGTCAGGCCTCTGAATTTGAATAGGAATTACAGACATTCCCAAGCTTTGCTTCTAGCTTGCAGAGGGCACACTATGGGGCTTCTTAATCTCTATAATCACATTATTATAGATAGCTAGATAGATACATAGACAGATAAATAGATAAATATATATAATTGTAGAAACGTAAAGAGACAATCTGTGATTCAGCACTCTCTTTTTCTAATCTTCTTTCAAGTTTGTGTTTGCACCAATGTCAGAAATTTGAACAAACACTTCCTATTCTTTTTCCCACTCATCATATGTGTGCTCATGTGTACAAATGCACAAATATATGTGTGCATATATATATATATACACACACACATACAAGTATATCACACACAAACACAAAACAAGGCCTTTATGCAATGATAGTCATCAAATGCTAATGAATATTTCTAAATAAAGTGGTATTTTTAAAAATGTAACATTTTGGGCTTTTATCTTGCCTGATGCTTTTCAATAAGAGAATAATGTACTTATTTTTAATTAAAAGAAGAAAGTTATGATTTTTCTAAATTAAAGAACAAAGCCTATAACAGATGGACTGCCTGGTGGAGAATAGCAGCAGTGTGTCATGTATTAAAACACTAAGAATGAAGATAGAATAGGAAGAAGTAACAGTAATCTGAGAAGTCTGGAGGGGCGATGCTTATCTATCTATCCATCTATCCATCCATCTATCTATCTCAGAACACAAACATAAATAAAGCAAACATTGACCGAACTGAAGGGAGAAATAGCAATACAATAGTAGCAGGATATTTAAATCCTCCACTTTTAATGTTAAGCAGATCAACATGACAGAAAATCAATAAAGAGTGGGCCTAAACAGTGGATCAACCACGGTGTAATGAAACTGGGAACCTGTTGCAGAAGGAAACAGGGAAATTCACAAATATGTGAAATTTAAATTATTTTTTGTCAACCAATGGGTCAAAGGAAAATTTAAAAGAAAAATTAGAAAGCATCTTGAAATGTAAAAGTAAAATGAATATACAAGACAGTAAAACTTATGGGATGCAGCAAAAGCAGTGGTAAGCAGTACTAAGAGTGAAGCTTATGGCAAGAAAACTTAAAAGGGAAAGATCTCAAGTAAACAATCTAACAATACACATTAAGAAACTAGAAAAAGAAGAACGAATTAAGCCCAAAGTTAGCAGGAAGAAGAATATAATCAAAATTACAGCAAAAACTAATGAAATAGAGATTAGGAAAACAATAGAAAAAAATCAATGAAATAAGCTTTGGTTGTTTGAAAAGGTAAACAAAGTTGATAAACAATAGATTCAACAGACTATTTTTTTCTTTGCCTTTTTTTAAATTTCCTTCCTTCCTTCCTTCCTTTCTTCCTTCCTTCCTTCCTTCCTTCTTTCCTTCCTTCCTTCCTTTTTTTTTTGACAGATTCTAGCTCCATTGCCCACAGTGAGCTGTGATGCAATCTCAGCTCACTGCAACCTCCGCTTCCTGGATTCAAGTGATTCTCCTGTCTCAGTCTCCAGAGTAGCTGGTATTACAGGCATATACCACCACACCCAGCTAATTTTTATATTTTTAGTAGAGACAGGGTTTCACCATGTTGGCCAGGCTGGTCTAGAACTCCTCACCTCTAGTGATCCACCCAAAGTGCTGGGATTACAGGTGTAAGCCATCATGCCAGGTGTAGACTATTTAAAAAAGTACATTCAAAGAAACAATTCAGAAATGATAGCAGTGGTAATTCAGAAATGAAAGCAGTAGCATCGTTATAAATGATGCTATAGAAATAAAAAAGATCATAATAGATTTCTATGAATAATTATTCACCAATAAACTGAATAACTGTGAAGAAATGAATAAATTCATAGAAACCTACAAGCTATTAACACAGTAATATAAAGAACAAGAAATTCTGGACACGCCTATACTAGAAAAAGGATTGAAACAAGACCAGAAACCTCCCAAGGAAAAGCCCAGAACCAGATGACTTTCCTGGTAAATTTACCAAAAAACTTTGAAACAAATTTATGTCAATCCTTCTTAAAGTAATCTAATGTTAACAAGAATGGTAACCTTTTGAACTCTTTTTATAAAGTCAGCATTATTGTGATACCAAAACCAGATAAAGATACTGAAATAAAGAAAAGAAAAGAAACCTACAGGCCAATATCTCTCAAAAATATGTGCAAAAATCTTCAACAAAATAGTATTAAATTAAAAAAAGCATAATACATCATGACCATGTGGGATTTATCCATGGAATGCAAGAATGTTTCAACATATGCAAATCAATTCATGTAATACCCCACATTAACAGAGTCAAGAAAAAAATCACATGAAATTCCCAGCAGATGCATTTTAATTTCAACACTCTTTCGTGCTAAAACTCCTGACTTAGTAGGTGTAGAATAAATGTTCCTCAAAATTATAAAGCTCATTTATAAGAAGTTCACAACTATCATCATAGTCAATAACAAAACTGAAATTTTTTCCTCTAAGATCAGAAACAAGAAGAGGATACCCATGATCTCCACATTATTATTATTTTTTTTTCCCATTTATTTATTTTAATGCATTTTAGGTTTTGGGGTACATGTGAAGAACATGTAAAATTGTTGCATAGGAACACACGCGGCAGTGTGATTTGCTGCCTTCCTCCCCATCACCTACATCTGGCATCTCTCCCCTTGCTCTCTCTCCCCAGCTCCCCACCCCCCACCGTCCCTCCCCTATTTCCCCCCAACTGACCCCAGTGTGTAGTGCTCCCCTCCCTGTGTCCATGTGTTCTCATTGTTCAACACCCGCCTATGAGTGAGAACATGTGGTGTTTGATCTTCTGCTCTTCTGTCAGTTTGCTGAGAATGATGGTTTCCAGGTTCATCCATGTCCCTACAAAGGACCCAAACTCATCGTTTTCGATGGCTGCATAATATTCCATGGTGTATATGTGCCATATTTTCTCTATCCAGTGTATCGTCGATGGGCATTTGGGTTGGTTCCAGGTCTTTGCTATTGTAAACAGTGCTGCAATGAACATTCGTGTACACGTGTCCTTATAGTAGAACGATTTGTAATCTTTTGGATATATACCCAGTAATGGGATTGCTGGGTCAAATGGAATTTCTATTTCTAGGTCCTTGAGGAATCGCCACACTGTCTTCCACAATGGTTGAACTAATTTACACTCCCACCAACAGTGCAAAAGTGTTCCTATTTCTCCACATCCTCTCCAGCATCTGTTGTCTCCAGATTTTTAAATGATCGCCATTCTAACCGGCGTGAGATGGTATCTCAATGTAGTTTTGATTTGCATTTCTCTGATGACCAGTGATGATGAGCATTTTTTCATATGTTTGTTGGCCTCACGTATGTCTTCTTTTGTAAAGTGTCTGTTCATATCCTTTGCCCACTTTTGAATGGACTTGTTAGTTTTTTTCTTGTAAATCTGCTTTAGTTCTTTGTAAATTTTGGATATCAGCCCTTTGTCAGATGGGTAAACTGCAAAAATTTTTTCCCAATCTGTTGGTTGCCGATTCACTCTAATGATTGTTTCTTTTGCTGTGCAGAAGCTGTGGAGTTTGATTAGGTCCCATTTGTCTATTTTGGCTTTTGTTGTCAATGCTTTTGGTGTTTTGGTCATGAAGTCCTTGCCTACACCTACGTCCTGAATGGTTTTGCCTAGATTTTCTTCTAGGGTTTTTACGGTGTTAGGTCTCATGTTTAAGTCTTTAATCCATCTGGAGTTAATTTTAGTGTAAGGTGTCAGGAAGGGGTCCAGTTTCTGCTTTCTGCACATGGCTAGCCAGCTTTCCCAACACCATTTATTGAACAGGGAATCCTTTCCCCATTGCTTGTTTTTGTCTGGTTTGTCAAAGATCAGATGGTTGTAGATATGTTGTGTTGCCTCCGAGACCTCTGTTCTGTTCCATTGGTCTATATCTCTGTTTTGGTACCAGTACCATGCTGTTTTGATTACTGTAGCCTTGTAGTATAGTTTGAAGTCTGGTAGTGTGATGCCCCCCGCTTTGTTCTTTTTGCTTAGAATTGACTTGGCTATGCGGGCTCTCTTTTGGTTCCATATGAAGTTTAAGGTGGTTTTTTTCCATTCTGCAAAGAAGGTCATTGGTAGCTTGATTGGGATAGCATTGAATCTGTAAATTACTTTGAGCAGTATGGCCATTTTCACGATATTGATTCTTCCTAACCATTAACATGGAATGTTTCTCCATCTGTTTGTGTCCTCTCTTATTTCATTGAGCAGTGGCTTGTAGTTCTCCTTGAAGAGGTCCTTTACTTTCCTTGTTAGTTGTATTCCTAGGTATTTTATTCTCTTTGTGGCAATTGTGAATGGAAGTTTGTTCTTGATTTGGCTCTCTTTAAGTCTGTTATTGGTGTATAGGAATGCATGTGATTTTTGCACATTGATTTTGTATCCTGAGACTTTGCTGAACTTGCTTATGAGTTTCAGGAGGTTTGGGGCTGAGACGATGGGGTCTTCTAGATATACAATCATGTCGTCTGCAAACAGAGACAATTTGACTTCCTCCTTTCCTATTTGAATGCCCTTTATTTCTTTTTCTTGCCTGATTGCTCTGGCTAGAACTTCTAATACTATATTGAATAGCAGTGGTGAGAGCGGGCATCCTTGTCCGGTGCCACATTTCAAGGGGAATGCTTCCAGTTTTTGCCCATTCAGTATGATATTGGCTGTTGGTTTGTCATAAATAGCTTTTATTATTTTGAGATACGTTCCATCAATACCTAGCTTATTGAGTGTTTTTAGCATAAAGGGCTGTTGAATTTTGTCAAAGGCCTTCTCTGC
>NW_022436968.1:1210621-1342718 GCF_009761245.1 Sapajus apella | reverse complement strand
GAGACCTCTGTTCTGTTCCATTGGTCTATATCTCTGTTTTGGTACCAGTACCATGCTGTTTTGATTACTGTAGCCTTGTAGTATAGTTTGAAGTCTGGTAGTGTGATGCCCCCCGCTTTGTTCTTTTTGCTTAGAATTGACTTGGCTATGCGGGCTCTCTTTTGGTTCCATATGAAGTTTAAGGTGGTTTTTTCCCATTCTGCAAAGAAGGTCATTGGTAGCTTGATTGGGATAGCATTGAATCTGTAAATTACTTTGAGCAGTATGGCCATTTTCACGATATTGATTCTTCCTAACCATTAACATGGAATGTTTCTCCATCTGTTTGTGTCCTCTCTTATTTCATTGAGCAGTGGCTTGTAGTTCTCCTTGAAGAGGTCCTTTACTTTCCTTGTTAGTTGTATTCCTAGGTATTTTATTCTCTTTGTGGCAATTGTGAATGGAAGTTTGTTCTTGATTTGGCTCTCTTTAAGTCTGTTATTGGTGTATAGGAATGCATGTGATTTTTGCACATTGATTTTGTATCCTGAGACTTTGCTGAACTTGCTTATGAGTTTCAGGAGGTTTGGGGCTGAGACGATGGGGTCTTCTAGATATACAATCATGTCGTCTGCAAACAGAGACAATTTGACTTCCTCCTTTCCTATTTGAATGCCCTTTATTTCTTTTTCTTGCCTGATTGCTCTGGCTAGAACTTCTAATACTATATTGAATAGCAGTGGTGAGAGCGGGCATCCTTGTCTGGTGCCACATTTCAAGGGGAATGCTTCCAGTTTTTGCCCATTCAGTATGATATTGGCTGTTGGTTTGTCATAAATAGCTTTTATTATTTTGAGATACGTTCCATCAATACCTAGCTTATTGAGTGTTTTTAGCATAAAGGGCTGTTGAATTTTGTCAAAGGCCTTCTCTGCATCAATTGAGATAATCATGTGGTTTTTGTCTTTGGTTCTGTTTATGTGGTGAATTACGTTTATAGACTTGCATATGTTGAACCAGCCTTGCATCCCCGGGATGAAGCCTACTTGATCATGGTGGATAAGCTTTTTGATGTGCTGTTGCAATCGGCTTGTCAGTATTTTATTGAAGATTTTTGCATCTATGTTCATCATGGATATTGGCCTGTAGTTTTCTTTTCTTGTTGAGTCTCTGTCGGGTTTTGGAATCAGGATGATGTTGGTGTCATAAAATGATTTGGGAAGAATTCCCTCTTTTTGTTTTGTTTGGAATAGTTTCAGAAGAAATGGTACCAGCTCCTCTTTGTATGTGTGGTAGAATTCAGCTGTGAACCCATCTGGACCTGGGCTTTTTTTGGGTGGTAAGCTCTTAATTGCTGCCTCAACTTCAGACCTTGTTATGGGTCTGTTCAGGGTTTCGGCTTCTTCCTGGTTTAGGCTTGGCAGGAGGCAAGTGTCCAGGAATTTATCCATTTCTTCCAGGTTTATTAGTTTGTGTGCATAGAGTTGTTTGTAATAATCTCTGATGATGGTTTGAATTTCTGTGGAATCTGTGGTGATATCCCCTTTATCGTTTTTTATTGCATCGATTTGGTTATTCTCTCTTTTCTTTTTTATTAATCTGGCTAGTGGTCTATTTTGTTGATCTTTTCAAAAAACCAGCTCCTGGATTTATTGATTTTTTGAAGGGTTTTTTGTGTCTCTATCTCCTTCAGTTCTGCTCTGATCTTAGCTATTTCTTGTCTTCTGCTAGACTTTGAGTTTTTTTGATCTTGCTCCTCTAGCTCTTTCAGTTTTGACGATAGGGTGTCAATTTTTGATCTCTCCTTGCTTCTCATGTGGGCACTTATTGCTATATATTTTCCTCTAGAGACTGCTTTAAATGTGTCCCAGAGATTCTGGTATGTTGTGTCTTCATTCTCATTGGTTTCGAAGAACATCTTTATTTCTGCCTTCATTTCATTGTTTATCCAGTCAACATTCAAGAGCAAGTTGTTCAGTTTCCATGAAGCTGTGCGGTTCTGAGTTAGTTTTTGAATTCTGAGGTCTAACTTGATTGCACTGTGGTCTGAGAGACTGTTTGTTACGATTTCCGTTCTTTTGCATTTGCTGAGGAGTGATTTACTCCCAATTAAGTGGTCAATTTTAGAGTACGTGTGATGTGGTGCTGAGAAGAATGTATATTCTGTGGATTTGGGGTGGAGAGTTCTGTAAATGTCTGTTAGGTTTGCTTGGTCCAAGTCTGAGTTCAAGTCCTGGATATCCTTGTTAATTTTCTGTCTGGTTGATCTGTCTAATGTTGACAATGGGGTGTTAAAGTCTCCCACTATTATTGTGTGGGAGTCTAAGTCTCTTTGTAAGTCATTAAGAACTTGCCTTATGTATCTGGGTGCTCCTGTATTGGGTGCATATATATTTAGGATCGTTAGCTCTTCTTGTTGCATTGATCCTTTTACCATTATGTAATGTCCCTCTTTGTCTCTTATGATCTTTGTTGCTTTAAAGTCTAATTTATCAGAGATGAGAATTGCAACTCCTGCTTTTTTTTGCTCTCCATTTGCTTGGTAAATCTTCCTCCATCCCTTTATTTTGAGCCTTTGTGTATCCTTGCATGTGAGATGGGTTTCCTGGATACAGCACACCGATGGGTTTTGTCTTTTTATCCATTTGCCAGTCTGTGTCTTTTGATTGGGGCATTTAGTCCATTTACATTTAGGGTTAATATTGTTATGTGTGAATTTGATACTGCCATTTTGGTGCTAGCTGGGTGTTTTGCCCTTTAGTTGAGCTGGTACTTGTTGTTCCTTTATATGTGTAGAGCCTCTTTCAGGAGCTCTTGTAGAGCTGGCCTGGTGGTGACGAAATCTCTGAGTACTTGCATGTTCCCAAAGGATTTTATTTTTCCTTCACTTATGAAGCTTAGTTTGGCTGGATAGGAGATTCTGGGTTGAAAGTTCTTTTCTTTAAGGATGTTGAATATTGGCCCCCATTCTCTTCTGGCTTGTAGGGTTTCTGCTGAGAGATCTGCTGTGAGTCTGATGGGCTTCCCTTTATGGGTAACCTGACCTTTCTCTCTGGCTGCCCTTAGTATTTTCTCCTTCATTTCGACCCTGGTGAATCTGACGATTATGTGCCTTGGGGTTGCTCTTCTTGACGAATATCTTTGTGGTGTTCTCTGTATTTCCTGGACTTGAATGTTTGCCTGCCTTGCTAGGTTGGGGAAGTTTTCCTGGATA
Source organism: Sapajus apella (assembly GCF_009761245.1). Lineage (NCBI taxonomy): Eukaryota > Metazoa > Chordata > Mammalia > Primates > Cebidae > Sapajus > Sapajus apella. The sequence goes on along the minus strand of NW_022436968.1, from coordinate 1,339,525 downwards.
ATATCCTGAAGAGTATTTTCCAGCTTGGAATCATTCTCTTCGTTGCATTCGGGTACGCCTATCAAACGTAGATTAGGTCTTTTCACATAGTCCCACATTTCTTGGAGACTTTGTTCATTCCTTTTTACCCTTTTTTCTCCAGTCTTGCCTTCCCATTTTATTTCATTGAGTTGATCTTCGACCTCTGATATCCTTTCTTCTGCTTGGTCCATTCGGCTGTTGATACTTGTGCATGCTTCACGAAGTTCGCGTGTTGCCTTTTTCAGCTCCATCAATTCACTTATATTCCTTTCTATTTTGTCCATTCTTGTTAGCATTTCATCAGATCTTTTTTCAAGGTTCTTAGTTTCTTTGCATTTGGTTAGAACATGTTCTTTAAGTTCACAGAAGTTTCTTACTACCCACCTTCTGAAGTCTGATTCTGTCATTTCATCACACTCGTTCTCCATCCAACCTTGTTCCCTTGCTGGTGAGGAGTTGTGATCCCTTTTAGGAGGAGAGGTGTTCTGGTTTCGGGTGTTTTCATCCTTTTTGCGCTGGTTTCTTCCCATCTTTAAGGATTTATCCGCCTGTCGACTTTGTAGTTGCTGGCTTTCAGATTGGGTCTCAAATCTTTCAGATTGATGTTCTGTTTGTTGATGATGAGGTTATTTCTGTTTCTTTGTTTTCCTTCTGACAGTCTGGCCCCCCTGCTGTAGGTCTGCTGAGGTTCACTCCAGGCCCTGCTTGCCTGGGGTTCACCTGCAGCAGCTGCTGAACAGCAAGGGTTGTTACCAGTTTTCTTCTTCTGCTATCTTTGTCCCAGAAGGATACCCGCCTAGTGTCAATCTGATCTCTCTTTTATGAGGTGTCTTTTTGGATATATAAGGGTCAGGGAGCTGCTTGAGGAGACGGTCTCTTCTATATAGGAGCTCAAATGGTGAGCTGCGAGCTCTGTTGTTGTTCATTCAGAGCTGCTGGGCAGGTGCTTTTAGGTCTGCTGCAGCAGAACTCATAAACTGCTTTTTGTTCCCAGGTACTCTGTCCCAGGGATTTAGGGCTTTATTTATGAGTTTCTGTTATGCTGCCGCAGCCTTTTTTTTTTTTTTTTTCCCTTCAGACCTGCCCAGCCCAGCAAGGAGGCAGCCTAGTCACTGTCGGCCTATAGCAGCTTTGCTGAGCTGCTGTGGGCTCCGCCCCGCTGCCGAGTGAACTTCCCTGCAGTCCTGTTTATATGGGTGCAGTTAGAACTGCTTTGGAGATGGTGGCCCGCCTCTGTTGGGGCGGAGTCTCTGGTGTGGTGGGTTGCCTTGGCAATGGCGGGCTGCCTCAGCAATGGCGGGTTGCCTCGGTAATGGCGGACGCCCCTCCCCCACAGAGCTGGACCCTCCCGGGTTCAGCTGCGCTTGCTGTGAAAGTCTCAATCCAGAGTTTCTGGTTGCTGTTCTTTTGTGGGGGTGGGACCAGCCGAGCCTGATCCCCTGGCTCCCTGCCTCAGAGCCTTTCTTAAGTTGGTGTTCCAGTCGCCTGTTGAAGAGGCACCGGGGTCTGTTTGTTTTCCCCTGCGGCCACTCACTGCGCTGGCTTAAACAGCGGCACTGAGGTTTGTGGCGCTTTTTTTTCTTTTTTTTGCCCTGGAATCTACTGTCCTGGTTCTCTGCTCAGTCCCCTTTTTGAACCAGCGTATGGGCGACTTCCCGTGTCTCCAATCGCCAGCCTAGAGGACCCCCGGACCGGTGTATTTTGTACGGAGAACCGCGGCTCTGGGGCGCCGACAAAGCTGCCGCGCGGGGCAAAGCAGCAGCGCTGGCAGGCACGGCCACGCTGGCCGAAACAGCTGCGCTGGCGACCGTGGAGCACCTCTGCCCAGGAATTTCCTAGTCTGTGGGCAATAAAAACGCGGCGTCCACTCACCCTCTGCGCTTTCACTGGGAGCTGCAATCCTGAGCTGTTCCTAAACGGCCATCTTGGATCGTCCCCCATATATTCTTTTCTCCACATTATTATTATTAGTAGTAGTAGTAGTAGCATTTTGAGACAGGGTCTCATCCTGTCACCCAAGCTGGTGTGCAGCGGCACAATCACAGCTCACTGCAGCCTTGACCTCCTGGCCGCAGGTAATCTTCCAGTATAAGCCTGCCGAGTAGCAGGGACTATAGGCATGTGCCACAATGCCCAGCTAATGTTTAAAATTGTTTGTAAAGATAGGGTCTCACTATGATGCTCAGGCTGGTCTCAAACTCCTGGGCTCAAGCAATCCTCCTACATCAGCCTCCCAAAGTGCTGGGATTACAGGAATCAGCCACCACACTCAGCCATTATCTCCATTTCTATTCAATGTTGTACTAAAAGGAACAACAGGATTTGAATTTGACAAAGAGAAGTAAATTTATCTCTATTTGCAGATGATATAATCTTCTATGTCGATAACCCTTAAGATTAATAAAAAAATTGTTAGAACTAATAAAGAAATATGGCAAAATGCCAGATTAAAAAAGTAACATGCAAAAATTAGTACCATTCCTCCACACAAATATTTGAAAAAAAAATTATGAAAAAATCTCACTTAAAATAGCATGAAAAGAATAAAATAGTGTAAAAAGCTCATTTTTCTCTTCACTAACATTTGATATACATTTTTTTCTTGTTGATAATAACCATTCTAACCAAGGTAAGATAAGATCTCCTTGTCTTTTTGATTTGCATTTTTCTTGGTGATTAGAGATGCTGAGCATTTTTTCACACAATTGTTGTCCACTTGTATGTCTTTTAAGAACTGTCTATTCAGATCCTTTGCCCGTATTTTAATTAATTATTATTATTATTATTATTATTTTTGCTGTGGAGTTAAGTTCCTCATATATTCTGGAGATTAGTCCTTTGTTGGATGAATGATTTTCAAATATGTTCTCATATTTATTCAGTTATCTCTTCATTCTGTTGATTATTTCCTTTGCTGTACAGAAGCTTTTTGGCTTAACAAAAATCCCATTTGTCTAGTTTTGCATTTGTTGCCTGTACCTTCAGAGTCTTACCCAAAAGTAAAATCTTTGCCCAGATCAATGTCCTGAAGCATTTTCCCTCTTTTTTTTCCACAGTAGTTTTATAGTTTCAGGTTTTATATTTAAGTCTTTAATTCATTTTTAGTTTATTTGCATACTGTTGGAGGGAATGCAAATGGAGCAGACTTTATAAAAAAGAGCATGTTGATTTATCTAAAAAGTAAAAACAGAACTACTATATCACAAAAACTGAAACCAGAATCTCAAAAGATATCAGCATTACTATGTTTATTGTAGCACTATTTACAATAGCCAAGATGTGGCAAAATAACTGAAATGTCCAATGACTTTTAAGTCCAATGGATTTAAAAATGTGATGTATGCATATATCGGGTCAGTGACTGAGTGTAGGAAAAGAAAAATGGGAAATTGCTAATCAACAGGCATAAAGTTTCAATTGTGCAAGATTTAGAAGCTCTGGAGATCTGCTGTACAACATTGTACCTACTTTTAAAAAAATACTGTGTTGTATACCTAATTTGCAAAATGTGCAGATCTCACATTGTGTTCTCAGCACAATAAAATAAAATTTTTAAAAATCCTTATAAAGTACAAAATACTTTCACTTGTAAGTGTAAAAAAGAATGTCACAAAGACTAGAGCAGAGTGCATCATACACAAATTACAGAAAACAACAAAGAGAAAATGGGGCAGACTGTAAAAATATATAGTAATGTAAATACTGGAAGTAATAACATAAAACTGATTAAATTATTCATCAAATAGAATATTTATGAAAATCATTTATGACATACTGGTGGTAAGCACTTTTTAAAATTTTAGGCTAGCTAAATAAACTCCAATTTATTAAAAACTGTGATTTAATATAGGAGATATTATAGGAGAAATTATACTAATTTCAACTTGATAAAAAATGGAATTATCCTAGAAAGGTAATTCACCATTACATGAAGGGTACAGATATTACTACAGCAAGAATTTTAAGACTTTTTATACATACAAATAATCAGTGTTATTAGACTTATTATAATATTATATAAATTAATCTGCATAATTTAAACTGCTTTTATCAATAAAAACCACTGTATGAAACTAATAAAATTTTTCAAAGATTTGCCTATTACTTTCAAACACTGTATTCATCTGAGCTCATTTAAAGATAAAATGGCATAACATAAAAATATTTTGTTTTATTCTTCAGATACCACCAGGTTCTAAAATATTGTGTGCATTATTTTTTTCTGGCTCTGATAATCCTAAACTCTCTCAACTGTTTTCCAATTTTCTATTTATGAAGTTGGCTTCGTTTCCTCTTAACGTGTTGAGACAGTGTACACCAAATTAGTTTGCAACACCTGGCCTAGAATATAGCTCATGAGAAATTCCATCCCCAAATTACAATAATTTACAGTTTTACCTCATAGACATGGTATAAAGATAAAGCCACCTGAGAGTGTTTTTATAAAAGTAGATATGCTACCTAAGAAAAAGTTTATTTATTACCTAAATACGTGTAATTCTCCAGTGAGCTGTGCCATTTCTGTTTGTAAGTCCAAGTCAGCAAAAATATATGAAATGTAAATTATTGCCAAGAGCCCTTGAGTTCTAGATCTGCTTTATATAAACTAATTTTTAAAGTAATAACTAAAATAACATCACTGTTCTAAACAAATCAGCTGGCATAATTATCTAATAAAGTTTGAATACTTAACTCATTTTATATTGGTATTTCTTTCTACTTTTAAAGTTTAAATATTAACATCTGAAACAAGTTGTTTTTAGTTCTGTCTTTTTTCCAATAGTAGTTATATAGTTACTTGTCAAAAAGGAGATAATTTAACCTTTTAAAATGGTATTTATTCTGAAACTCATTGTATCTTGTGCAAGAATCTGAGATATACTAATTATACTGTAAGCAAAAAGGAATTTGTTAATAGAATCTAGTAACACTTAAAGAAAACAATAAATACTTACACCTCTGGAAGGAATGCTCTGACACCTCAGCAAAAGAAATGCATGGGTTTTCTTGTTATCTAAAAAGATTTAATACTATCCATTCTCAACCTCACACAATTTCTTGAAACTTAGCTCAGTTTTTCATGTGAAATGATATGATTTTATCATTCTAAAATATAGATTGTTTCATCTAAGATCAAGCATTTACCTAATTCATTTTGCTGTGACCCATGAAGCAAGATCAAGGCATTCGTATCTACCTACTAGTGAGATCACATTGTCCTATGAGGCAGGTCTATAATATTCAGTCGACATATCCTAGACATTGAAATTAAAATAAAAAGAATTGATTTTAATGGGAACTCTATTATATTTGAAATGCTTACCTTACAGATCATTTTGGTTAATTGTGTATCTTCTAATGATCAAGGCAAACAAAAATTATTAAAATTGTGTTGTCTTATTTCAATATTACCTTAAAATACAATGTTTCATTGTGCTTGAAGGATTTACATAACAAAACATAAGTGAAGTTAAATTTTATGCTGTTTGAATCCTTTTTTATCCAACTTTATCTTTCTACAATTCAAATCTGTTGGATTTGATACTTACTAGTATGTGGGGTATTAAGTCATTCTAATTCCATGTATAAATTAATGACACCCATATTTTTAACTCTGGCACTTTTTTCCTATAATATGTAATTGCCTACTTAATATAACTAGCTACATTTTAATAATGATGCAATGTAATATGCCCAAAATCAAAATCTTATTTCACCTACAGAACATAAACCTCTCATAGTCTTCTCCACTCAGCTATCACACTCCCCACACAATGTCCTAGTGAGTCATGCAGGCTCTTTTCTTCTGAAATATGTCAAATATATGACTAGCCTCCTTCACTGCTAGCATTCTATCCAGGCAGCTATCATATTTTACTTCACCTTTTCAATTCTAACTGATCTAAATGCTTCCATTTTTGTACATCCCTAGTTGCTTCAAAATACAACAATCAGAATGATCCCTTTAAATACAGACTAGATTATGACACCTTAGCTCTACTCAATAGCCAATAGGATTTTCATTTTGTTGGATATAACTTTGAATTTCTTCAACAGGATTTCTGTGATCTGTGCCCTGCTACTTTTTTTTTTCTTCCCCACCCTCTGACAGTGTGTGTTGTTCCCCTCTATGTGTTCATGTGTTCTAATCATTTAGCTTCCACTTAGAAGTGAAAACGTACACTGTATGATTTTCTGCTCCTACCCTAGTTTGCTAAGTATGATGGGTTCCAGCTTCATCCATGTCCCTGCAACAGACATAAAACTGTTTCTTTCTTTTTTTGTTTTTATTATACTTTAAATTCTGGGATACACATGCAGAACATGCAGGTATACACATGTCATGGTGGTTTGCTGCACCCATCAACCCATCATCGACATTAGGTATTTCTCATAATGCTATCCATCTCCTAGCCCCCCACCCCATAAAAGGCCCTGGGATGTGATGTTACCCGCCTTGTGTCCATGTGTTCTCATTGTTCAACTCCCACTTATGAGTGAAAACATATGGTGTTTGATTTTCTGTTCCTGTGCTGGTTTGCTGAGAATGATGGGTTCTAGCTTCATCCAATCCTTGCAAAGGACATGAACTCATGCTTATTTTATGGCTGCATAGCATTCCATGTATATGTGCCACATTTTCTTTATCCAGTCTATCAATGATGCACATTTGCATTGGTTCCAAGTTTTTGCTATTGTGAACAGTGCTGTGATAAGCGTACCTATGCATGTGTCTTTATCATAGAATGATTTAAAATTTTGGGGGTATGTACCCAGTAATGAGATTACTGAGTCAAATGGAATTTCTAGTTCTAAATCCTTGAGGAATCACCACAATGTCTTCCACAATCATTGAACTAATTTACACTCCCACCAACAGTGTAAAAGTGTTTCTATTTCTCCACATTTTCTCTAGCATCTGTTGTTTTCTGACTTTTTAATGATCACCATTCTAACTGGTGTGAGGTAGTATCTCATTGTAGTTTTGATTTGCATTTCTCTAATGACCTGGAATGATGAGTTTTATTCATATTTGTTGGACGCATAAATGTCTTCTTTTGAGAAGTGTCTGTTCATGTCCTTTGCCCAAGTTTTGATGGGATTGTTTTTTTCTTGTAAATTTGTTAAAGTTCTTTGTAGATTCTGGATATTAGCCCTTTGTCAGATGCATAGATTGCAAAAATTTTCTACCATTCTTTAGGTTACCTGTTCACTCTGATGATAGTTTCTTTGCTATGCAGGAACTCTTTAGTTTAATTATATCCCATTTGTCAATTTTGGCTTATGTTGCCATTGCTTTTGGTGTTTTAGTCATGAAGTCTTTGCCTATGCCTGTGTCCTGAATAGTATTGGCTAGGTTTTCTTCTGGGGTTTTTATGGTTTTAGATCTTAGGTTTAAGTCTTTAATCCATCTGGAGTTAATTTATGTATAAGGTGTAAAGAAGGTGTCCAGTTTCAGTTTTCTGCAGATGGCTAGTAAGTTTTCCCAACACTGTTTATTAAATAGGGAATCCTTTCACCATTGCTTGTTTTGGTCAGGTTTGTCAAAGATCAGATGATTGTAGATGTGTGGTGTTATTTTTGAGGCCTCTGTTCTGTTTTATTGGTCTATATATCTGTTTTGGTACCAGTACCATGCTGTTTTGGTTACTGTGACCTTGCAGTATAGTTTGAAGTCAAGTAGCATGATGCCTCCAGCTTTGCTCTTTTTGCTTTGAACTGTCTTGGCTATACAGGCTCATTTTTGGTTCCATATCAAACTTACAGTAGCTTTTTTTCTAATTCTGAAAGAAGCACTAAATAGGGACAGGAAAAACCGGTACCAGCCACTACAAAAACATGCCAAATTGTAAAGACCATTGACACTGTGAAGAAAATGCATCAGCTGATGGGCAAAATAACCAGTTAGCATCATAATGATAGAATCAATTTCACATATAACAATATTAACCTTAAACATAACTGGGCTAAATTCCTCAATTAAAGTACACAGACTGGCAAATTAAATAAAGTGTCAAGACCCACTTATGTGTTGTAATCAAGAGACCCATCTCACATGCAAAGACACACATAGGCTCAAAATAAATATTGACCAAGCAAATGGAAAACAAAAAGAAGCAGGAATTGCAATCCTAGTCTCTAATGAAACAAACTTTAAACCAACAAAGATTAAAAAAGACAAAGAAGGGTATTACATAATGGTAATGGGATCAACACAATAAGAAGAGCTATCCTAAATATATATGCACTCAATACAGGACCACCCAGATTAGTTAAGCAAGCTCTTATAGGCCTACATAGAGGCTTAGACTCCCAAACAATAATGGTGGGAGACGTTAGCACCCCACTGTCAATATTAGATCAACAAGAGAGAAAATTAACAAGCATATTCAGGACTTGAACTCAGATCTGGACCAAATGGACCTAATAGACCTCTACAAAACTCTCACCCCAAATCAACACAATATCCATTCCTCTCAGCACCACATTACATTATCCTAAAATTGACCACATCATTGGAAGTAAAACACTCCTCAGCAAATGCAAAAGAACAAAAATCATAACAAACAGTCCCTCAGACCACAGTGCAATCTAATTAGAATTCAGGATTAAGAAACTCACTCAAAACTATACAACTACATGGAAACTGAACAACCTGCTCTTGAATGACTTTTGGGTAAATACTGAAATTAAGGCAGAAATAAATAAATTATTTGAAACCAATAAGAATGAAGACAAAATGTAACAGACTCTCTGGGACACAATTAAAGCAGTTTTTAGAGGGAAATTTATAGCACTAAATGCCCACAGAAGAAAGCAGGAAAGATCTAAAATCAACATCCTAACATCACAATTAAAGAACTAGAGAAGCAGGAGCAAACAAATTAAAAGCTAGCAGAAGAAATAACTAATATCAGAGCAGAACTGAAGCAGATAGAGACAAAAAGAAAAACCTTCAAAAAATCAGTGAATCCAGGAACTGTTTTTTGGGAAGATTCACAAAATAGACCACTAGCAAACTAATAAAGAAGAAAAAAGAGAAGAATCTAATAGACACTATAAAAATGATAATGGAATATCACCAGTGATTCCACAAAAATAAATACTGCCATCAGATAATACTATAAGCACCTCTATGCAAATAAACTAGAAAATCTAGAAGAAATGGATAAATTCCTGGACACATACACCCTCCCAAGACTAAACCAGTAACAAGTTGAATCCTTGAATAGACCAATACCAAGTTCTGAAATTGAGGCAGCAAATATCAGCCTACCAAGCAAAAAAAGCCCAGGACCAGATGGATCCTCAGCTGAATTCTATCAGAGGTACAAAGAAGAGATGGTACCATTCCTTCTGATACCATTCCAAACAATAGAAAAAGAGGGATTCCTCCCTAACTCATTTTATGAGGCCAGCATCATCCTGATGCCAAAACCTAGCAAAGACACAACTAAAAAATAAAATTTCAGGCCAATGTCCATGATGAACACTGATGCAAAAATCCTCAATAAAATGCAGGCAAACTGAATCCAACAGCACATCAAAAAGCTTATCTGCCATGATCAAGTCGGCTACATTCCTAGGATGCAAAGGTGGTTCAACATATATAAATCAATAAACATAATCCATTACATAAATAGAACCAATGGCAAAAACCATGATTATCTCATTACATGCAGAAAAGTCCTTCAATAAAATTCTACACCCCTTCATGCCAAAAACTCTCAATAAACTAGGTATTGATGGAACGTATCTCAAAAGAATAAGAGCTATTTATGACAAACCCACTGCCAATATCATACTGAATGGGCAAAAGCTAGAAGCATCCCCTTTGAAAACCAGCACAAGACAAAGATGCCCTCCCTCACCACTCCTATTCAGCATAGAATTAGAAGTTCTGGCAAAGGCAATGTGCCCTGCAACTTCTGTCCCTCAACTCCTGGCACTCTTTATTCTTCCTCTCAGTTAGAGCCATTGATTCATCCCCTTACTACTCTTTGAACACATGAAGCAAATGTTTTCTTCCATCCTCAGGCCACTGTAGTTGCTATTTTCTCCAAGCTATTTAGTTCTTTGCCTTTATTTATTGTCATCTATAAAATACTTCCTCACACCTCCCATCATTCTCAGCATGTATGACCTTCCTTTATTTTACAGCATAGCACTCATCATCACCTGAAATAGTATGTAGCTTGATATTATATATGCATGTATATAAGTAAATACGTATACATATATATACATGTATATATATGTATACATACAGTCGGCCCTCCGTATTCTGTGTTCTGCATCCATGGATTCAACCAAACATGGATTGAAATATTTTGAAAAAAAATTCACAATGTTTCAAAGACAAAAGCTTCAATCTGCTGTGCTTTGAATACTGTGTTGAATTCATGTGAATGAAATTTTCTGTAGGCATTGTTTTAGATATTAGATATTGTAAGTAATCTAGAGAAGATTTAAATAAATGAGAGTATATGCATAGGTTATATGCAAATACTTTGCCATTTATATCAGAGACTTGACCATCTCTGAATTTTGGTATCTGTAGAGGTCCTGGAAGCAATTCTCCACAACTACTGAGGAACATTGTGTGCGTATATATAGATATATACATACATACACACACATGCGTGTAAATATCTATTTCTCTCTATATATACATATCCCCGTATTAAGCCATAAAATATCGTCAATTTCTCTGAAATTATTTTATTAGGACTCTAAAATTTAGATCCCTAATTTCTCCTTTGAATTGCAGATTTATAACACTAACTTCCTACCTTTCATCTCCAGTTATACATATAAATGCTAAAATATTATATATATATATGCATATATATATAAATATTTTATATAGATCTATCTATTACATGCTATATGAGACTAAGACATAAGGCCCTATAGGAGAAAGACTTCTTTCTTGTACCTCATTTATCCTAAGTGCCTGAAAAAATAACAGATGCCACATACTGTTTGTGTAATAAACGTTTGTCTGAATCTCTCTTACTAGCAATAAAACATGCCATATATTATCCAACTTAAAAATAATATACCTTTAATCTGATATTCACTCTAACTACTGCCTCATTTCTGAATTGTATATTTCATTGTCTGTTTTCACTAATAATCCGCACTCTTTTTAACATATTTAATCATGTTTTCAGCATGGACCCCCATGTAGCCAAATAGAATAGTCAATAGACCTCATCGTACTAAGTCTAAAAGTATTGCTTGACATGATTGATTACATTCACCTTTTTCACTTTGTCTTTGAGGCAGAACGATCTCTTGGTTTGTTGTCTACCCCAAGGGCCAGTTCTTCTCAGTCTCTATTGCTGGTTGCTTATTATCTTCCTTATATCTAAATAATGAAGTAAGCTATTTTTTAATTTTTTACCCTTTTTTATCTCTCTCTATACATGTCCTCTTGTTAAGCTATATAATTTCATCCACTATTCTGAAATTATTTTATTAAGACCTAAAAATTTGAATCTCTAATTTCTCCTTTGAGTGCAGATTTGTAAACCTAAGTACCTACATTTCATCTCTACTTATAAATCTAAATGTTAAAAGGTTGTCACACTTCAGGTTTAATTATTAACTGTTTTCATTCCCACACAGGGCATAAAAAAGGGTTTTTATTCTCAATAAAAAGTATTATTATTTTTCTATTTCTCTGCCCATAACTTTAGAGTTATCATTAGCATCTTAAATTGCAATATACATGAGACAGACCTAATTTCCCACCTCCACCACTGATACCACCATATCCAAGCCACCTTAATCTTGAGTCTGGACTAGATCAGGAGCACGCTATTTGATCTTTCTGCTTCCTCTCTTGCCTTCTCCTAGTTAAATCTTGATACAGCCTTGGAATAGTTATTTTATAAGATCAAAAAGATCATACGGCATGTATGCTTTCAAATATGTAAATAACTATGGCTTAACTTCCTACCAGTCCTGTACGCTGGTTATATTCTAGCTTCACTGAGCTTCCTGTCCATTCTTAAGCATAGAATGCATGTTCCCTGCTCAGGATATAACTTTTTCTCTTTCTGTTCCCCCATCCTGGACTGGTCATCTCCTACACATCACATGACAAGCTCACTTCTTTTGTGCATCTTCTATAGAAGTATACCCTCATCAAACTATTTAATAGGCATTTTGGCTTTTTGTAGCACACATAATTTTATGTTTATTAATTTCCTTTCCATTTCTGTAAGTAGAATATCAACTTCAGCAGAAAGCAAGTTTGCCTTTGCACATAGTAAATAGTAATTATTTGTTAAATGAGTAAAGGAATATAAGAATTAATGACTCAACAGATACAATCTTAACCAGAAACTAAGCACAAATGGCTAAATTCCTTATCATAGATATTCCAGAAAACAGCACATTTATGTTCAGTATGTGATATATGTATTGCTTCACAAGAGTAAGTACTGATGCCTCAACATTAAATAATTCACATATGTATAACTTGATGACTTCCAGAGGTAATTCTAGAATAGTGTCAATGATAATAAGCGAAAGAGAAAATATTATTAGCATATAAGCAAATATATGTTATCTCAACAAAGATACTTCATTTTAAAGTATCTTATTCTCAAGTTTCTAATTAAAAACTTATTTTTTTACCTATCGCTTTTGTTCTTATTTAAATTACACCAGCTACCTGAACAGGTCACATTTTAATCAAGAAGATGTAAATAATAGGGAAAAATATAGTAACCCAGAAAAATATTATTCTGTACATTAGAAAATTTCTCTTTTATGAAACATATACAGGAATGAGACATTTAAAAAATAGTAAAAGATAGTAAAAAAAAATCATTGTGGTTTATTGCACTGCAGAGAATATAAGGAGCAAAATACTGCATTAGTCTTTAAATCAGAAAATAGTGACTAGTTCAAACTGAGTCACTAATTAGTTTTGTGACCTGTTGCAAATCATTTAACCTTTCTGGATCTCAGTTTTCTTTTCAATATGAAAATGTTGGATTCAATTATCTCTAAAATCCATCCCATGTCTGAGATATTATAAGAATTTGGGAGAAAAAGGTCTCTAGGAACTCAAAGTCATAAATGCTATCCCTGTCTATTAAAAGGGAAATGCAAATTTATCAAATTGGTTCTATTAACTTTGGAACTTAGTAAAACTAAAAATCTGAATAAATTGATTTGAAAAGTCTGAACAAATTGATTAGACAAACTGGCTAAAAGCCAACTAGGCTATATGAGTATCAGCATAATTTAAAGTTCTGTGATGCAGTAATGATTAATAATAGAAAAAATATAAATTTAACTTCTAATAAATGATATTTTAATGAAATAGTTAAGAAGTGATACTCTGAATTAAAAACTCCTTGGACAGAAAATACATGGATTATATTCCTATGATGTCCCTTTCTCCATAATGTAAAAAGTAATATTGACTAATATTGAAAGCATACATTGAGAATTTTTTTTGTATTGCCTTCTCACTCCAACGTAAAACCCTACAATTTCATTTTTAAATTTTCTTTATTTTTTGTTTATTTCACAAATAGAGATGAGGTCTCTGTATGTTGCCCAGCTGGTCTTGAACTCCTGGGCTCAAACAGTGCTCCTACTTTGGCTTCCCAGAGTGCTGAGACTATAGGCATCAACCGTCATGCCCAGGAAATCCTACTATTTCTTTTTTTTCTTCTTCTTTTAGTCTTTTATTTTTTTAATTATTATTATACTTTAAGTTCTGGGGTACATGTGCAGATCGTGTAGGTTTGCTACATAGGTATACATGTGCCATGGTGGTTTGCTGCATTCATCCCCATATTATCTACATTAGGTATTTCTCCTAATGTTATCCCTTCGAAATCCCCCAACCCCCTACTGTCTCTCCCCTAGCATCCCCCACCCCCCACAGGCCCTCGTGTGTGATGTTCCCCTCCTTGTGTCCATGTGTTCTCATTGTTCAACACCCATTTATGAGTGACATGTGTTGTTTGGTTTTCTGTCCTTTTCTGCGTTGTTTGGTTTTCTGTTCTTGTGACAGAAGAAACCTTACTATTTCAAAATCTCCACTTTTTCTCACCACATCACTTCCCTAAGAGAATAAATACTTTATGCATTTTGCTGTCATTCTATTTTTTTACATTAAGCTTCTAAAATGAAATTTAGTGATAAAAATAAATGATAAATCAGGATTTTAAGTTTAAAAGTTAGCACTAAAAATGTTATTACCAAAAAAAAAAGTAAATAAGGGTGTTTCAGTCCTGCGGATTATTTTCTAGAACTTCACTGTTCATTATGGTAGCCACTACTCACATGTGACTATTGAGCTCCTCAAACATGAACAGTCCAGTGTAAACCGTAAGTATTAAATGTTCATTGGATTTCAAGACACAGTACTCTCCCTACTTTTTTTTTTTTTTTTTTGAGACAGAGTTTCACTGTTGTTACCCAGGCTGGAGTGCAATGGCGCGATCTCGGCTCACCGCAACCTCTGCCTCCCTGGTTCAGGCAATTCTCCTGCCTCAGCCTCCCAAGCAGCTGGGATTACAGGTACGCACCACCATGCCCAGCTAATTTTTTGTATTTTTAGTAGAGACGGGGTTTCACCATGTTGACCAGGATGGTCTCGATCTCTAGACCTCATGATCCACCCGCCTCGGCCTCCCAAAGTGCTGGGATTACAGGCTTGAGCCACTGCGCCCGGCCTACTCTCCCTACTAAAAAGAAAAATCTTTAATATTTTATACTGAGTACATATCAAAATTACAATATGTTGAATACACTGGGTTACAATAAAAGGTATTATTAGTTAATTTCATGTACTTTTCTAATGTGGTTAATAATAAATTTAAAGTGATATGATTTACATTATATTTCTGTTGGAATTATTGAGAGGATGGTTAAATAGTATGTTTTTGTTGCAGTAATTTCAATAGTTAGAGATGTATTAAAGGTCATCAAATACTTAGAATTTTGTTTTCAACTAAAATATTTATTAATGCCTTCTCTTAGCACTGAATACATAAGTTAACACAAAGTTTCAAAAGACTATATTGGTATATACTTCCCGATACAAACAAATCCCAAGCCTATTATTTTCACAATGCAGAATAAATTAACATAATTTAGAATTGTAAATTTTCAAAGAATAAATGTTACTTATACTTCCATGTAGGCTTCTGCAACCCATAGAATTTCAATAAGTTATGGTGCTATAAAATGGGATACTATAACATTTAGGAAAAATAGAATATCTATATGAAATAATTAAAACCAATAAAAAGAAGTAATTTATAATAAATATATTTTATTTTATGCATAAATTATACTGTAGGTACTGAGGATAAAATATTTAATTTTGTCAATTCCATTTAGTACCTTCCATTACTCACAGCTTAGCAAATATGCTTTAAAGTTATCATACATGTGAATTTTTACTAATTTTCTTTCAGACTTTATTATTTTATAAAAATACTTTAATTAAATATGTATTAGTGACTATCAATTCTATTTCTTCATAAAATTTAATAAAGTGCTTGAAAAATCTTTAAATATCAAAAATGAAGACAAATATTTATGAGAATAATTTTGAAGAGAAATGTGACAATAAAAATTACTTTCACCAACAATGAGTTGATATAAAAAATTTTCCCCTGAAGAAAATACATATTCAATCACAATCAAATGGATGTTTCAAAAGTGGAGTAATTTGAGTATCAGATATTAACATAGATTATTCTTGTTTTTCACCAGGTTTACTTCAAGATTAACGTAAGTTTATAGAGTTGCACTAAGAGGAACCATTTTTGAAAAAATAAATTAAAATAAAAGTATCACCACTCTGGAAAATTCTTTGGTTTTGCTTTATTCCTAATCATATTCTTGAAAGTCGTCTTCCATCTATGAATTTATATAGGTCGTTACTCTGGAGTTCAATTATTTGCTCCATAAAACCTATAACTCCCCCATCGGTAAAGTGGTGCTAATAATCTTATCTAATATTTTGTTGAGTTTACATGAGAGTTAAATAGGAGAATGCTTGCAAAATGCTCCGCATAATGTCCAGCACATAAGAAGCACAGAATAAATTTTAGCTTTCACTTTTTCAGCTTGTTGTCTGTATTCTTCATCACAGTATGAAACACAAGGAAGCCTTTCTAATTTTATGAAGGCCTTGATAGGCTAGTTTTATTTTTAGAAAATATCTCATTTCCTCTTTTATGCATATCTATGAAGAAACTTTTCTAAATCATTCATATATGCATGATCTGAATGCTAAGGTACAGCATATAAAAGAGCTGGGTTAATTTAGTATCTCATTCTCATATAACTACTGAAAAGAAAAAATCTTTTGAGTAATAGAATAATGGATTATGGATAGATGAATGCATCTGAGTATTTAGAGAGGGAATAAATCTGAATATCCTTGACATACTGTCTTCACTGTTTGCTGAATGAAAGATGGCTCTCTCATTCACTTGGAAGCCCTAATTTTCAAACTTTCAGAATACTTGTATTTTCCTGGAGAAACTGGCTCCTGAGCAATATGATGAGGATACTTTCACCACTTAGAAAACCCAAACACTATTTTTCATATCAATTTGTTCACGGATGTAGCTGAGATGAAAAGTTTTTTACTTTCAAGAAATGCTTTATTTTACCCAAGAATTATTTATCCTCTGGGGTGATATGCAGTATACATTGTAATGTATAATTTGGCTTTTCAGGCTTGTTTTCTTTTCATTAAACTTTTCCTATATTCTGTAGAACTGAGTTTTCAATTAAGTACTTTTCCATTTTACTTATTTGTGCCTGTTTTGTATTTGTCCACTCATTTGTTCATATTTTTTTTCTATTAACAAGCAGAGATAGCATTCATGCCTTTGAGTTTCCAAAGACTTTTTTTCAAATAATAGAATTTCAGATATGGCATGACTTTTAACGACAATTGAATTCAATATTTTTATGTTATAGATGAAAAACTGATGTCCAGAGAGGTAAAATATTTATTGATGTCACAAAGCAATTAGTTATTAAGTTGGACTGTTCACTTTTTCTCTGGCCTACATCCTAAGCATACAGATGTGCCAGTTTTGCCTGAATATATATTTTCTAGGCTTTGCTCTCCTCCTCATCATCATCACTATTACCTCACATTAGGCCTAATTTTTTTTTTGAGATGGAGTCTCACTCTGTTACCCAGGCTGGAGTGCAGTAGCAAGATCTTGGCTCACTGCAACCTCCACCTTACATGTTCGAGCGATTCTCCTGCCTCAGCCTCCCGAGTAGCAGGGACTACAGGCGTGTACCACCATATCTGGCTAATTTTTGTATTTTTAATAGAGATGGGGTTTCGTCATGTTTGCCAGGCTGGTCTTGAACTCCTGACCTCAAGTGATCCACCTGCCTCGGCCTCCCAAAGTGCTGGGATTACAGGCGTGAGCCACTGTGCCTGGCTCAGACCTAATCTTCTCATGAGAAGTGAAAAGAAATTTTATCTTAACAAATGGTTCCACCCCCAGTTGTAGTGACTCATGGGTATAAAAATTATTGAGGCTATAACCTGTCTCTTCCTCTTCATCATTCCAAATTATAATATTAGATTAAACATGAACTTTTACGAAGCATAACCAACACCAAAAACAATATATGTAACTTTATATGTTTAGTTACACATTTTAAAATCCTCTAAGGAATACTCTATAATAAACAAAAGCCAAAGACGAATGATATAATTTTTAAAAAATGCATTGTATTTAGTATATGATTGATGTCCTTAATTTACAAAGAATTCAGTGAAAGAAAAAAAAAGAGGTGGTAAGAAAAAATGAGAAAAATATGTAGACCACATCTTAAAAACATTGAGATATAAATTAACAATCCTTTTGCCATTTCCTTGTCATACAATGTTTATATGGTTGTGTTCAGTTCATCTATATAAAACCTCATAAAGTGTGTGTTATTCTGCCCAATTTATATTTGATGACAGTGAGGCTCTGAGTTTGAGTGATTTGTCCAAAGTCATCATGTTCTGGAGAGTTCATGTGTATGTAATTGTCTTGGTCAGGACATTTCTACATAGACATTGCTCTATATGACCACTTCTAACATAGGACATCATTATGTTAGAAGTGGTCAGTAAGCCTGAGATATTGTAGAGATATCAGTGATACTTGTTATGACACTAATTCTCAAAGTTCATTGTCCAAAAGGTTTTGTTGGAGAGCAGGGTAGAACTGGGTAGAGGGAGCTTTCTTCTGGAACTTACACCTATCTTCTTCTACCCTCTTGTTTCCAGATTGTATGACATAAAATTTTGTTGTTATTCTTAACCAGAAGCCACAGAAAGACTGCTAGTGTCAACGTATAGATGATAGATGTGAAAGAGATATTAGAGAGATGACAGAGATCGATAATAGATGATAGGTAGATAGAAAGATATAGAGACAGATTTTTTAATAGAAAACATCTTATACATTTGATGGGGTAATTCTCTTAGCTGGGGTATTATTGAAAAGTTTAATGATAACTTCTTATTTCCATGGATCAAAATGCCTCTTACAATTTTGAGAAGCCAGTCCCTGTGCTTTGGGAATTTCTAGCACTAAGAAATTTAATGATCAGTTAAAATTTGGCCCTTACTGAATCACTATCTATTATGTATTTTTCTCACAGTGATTCAGAATACTGTTTCCAGGTCAAAAAAAAAAGTAAATAAATAAATACATTAAAATTGGTCAAGATGATTTTGCAGTCAATACATTTTCAAATTATTTTTTGTTTTATTATATTTAGTTTTGATACTGCCATAAATTTTACCAGCTGACACTAATTTTTAAAAGTTTTAATTATTTTGTATTGACTCTCATAGACATTATTAATCCATATAAATACATAATTTTGCCTACTTCATGATTAAATATAATTTCCTTTCTCATGGGCACAAAAGGCATTGTAATTGTCTATTTTAGTTTGGAATCTGGCAACAAATATCAATACTAACATCTTATTTCAGACGCTTTACTGTCTATCATTTATATGCTGAATGCAATTGTATTATTAGTTTAGATTATGGGGTCTGGGGGCGGGATAGCATTAGGAGAAATACCTAATGTAGATAACAGGGTGATGGATGAAGCCAACCACCACGGCAAGTGTATATCTATGTAATAAAACTGCATGTTCTGCACACGTACCCCAGAACTTAAAGTAAAATTAAAAAAAATAAATAAAACAACTTGAGTGAGGAAAAGTAAAAATAAAACTAAGAAGACCAAAAGCTTAAAAAATGTTTACAAGTTATTTTTGTCACCAAAATAAACTTAATAAAATTTTATCTAAATTTTATGGATGTAATTCTCTCAGTGACATTTCTTATTCAATCATGTATTTTATTTCCTTATTTTCAAAAACTCATTTCTCATTATGTGGTAAGTATTTTTTAAAGGAGGTGGATGATGGTTTGATATATGTCTGAAATGATTTGCATAAAAAGAACATCAGAAATAATTTGAAGACTTATTTTCTGTAAAAGTCATATAAATTATGAAAAAATTTTAAATTAACACAATTTAGACATGTTTTATAAAGCTAAAAACGTTGAATGATGTTTTAAAATTATGTATTTTTAATATAAAGTTTACAATAATGTGAGTTTTGAAAGGTAATCAAATATTAACTTATCATACCTATCAGAAATCTGTAACTTACCTAAAATTCCTACTAACAATCCAAAAGAAATACGCAAATCATTGTTTCACACAATTTGTCACAAATTCAAATTATTTCCTCCACATAAGCTATTTTAAAATTAAACATATGATGAAGTAGTGGTTTTATTTAATCTTATTCAATTTCAATACTAGATGGACCAGCTACTAACTTAGTATTACCAGTGTCTCAGGCATGCAAAGGAAGATTTTCTCTTTGTGTTCTGGTTGACTACTTCCCACCTCTTTGCACACCTGGGGTATTAAAAACTTGCAAATGCAAAATGACGTCACATTCTTTCTTCTGTAACTTCTCCCCAATCAAAGCAGATACAATAGAATGAAAGTAACCATCTCCCATGGTAACATCCCTCCAACAGTTTATCAGCTCACTATGGTGTCGTCATACTATCCAATAATTTCAATACAAAAATATCTTTACAAATGGGTCCTGAAGATTCTTCACACCATGAAAATCATTAGCAAGGATAATTAACTGAGGCTGCAGTGATGAATAGAGCTGCATTACTGATCAGTGTAATAAAGAACAGAAACCACTAATTACAGAAAGAGAGCCTCGAAGCTACTGGAAAATGTAATTTAACACGGCTGCCTGGATTCCACACAGCCAAATATAAGTTTGCAATTAAATAATAAGGTCTTCCAACAGATAAAGTTTTGGGACCAATCCAGGTTTAAGAAAATGTGTCCATTTGCATAGAATGGCTTGGATCTAATAAGGATTGTGGCTTACAAAAAACATTTCAAAAGTTAAAGCTGTCTAAACATTCTGTTAGGTATTGTTATTACAGCCCTAGCCTTCTGTCACATTATCTGGTAATTTCTTTGAATTCTTAAAAAGTTAGAAAGGATTTAGAAGAACATATAGCATAAAAACAGCATAACTATAACAAAGCTATAGGTTCAAAGAGTCACTTAGAATGGTTTCTTAGATACAAAAGACATTATTTCAACTGCAGAGAAAGTAGTAAGCTATGAAGCTGTGTTTTCAAAAATACTTGACTGTAAGAATTATATGAGGTCCTTGTTGCAATCCAGATTCCCCTAGAGTACCTGGGGAACTATAATATAATCTCAAAGAGGAGGGCCTGGGATACTGATTTCAGTGATAGTTCTTCAGCAGAAAAGTCTGGGTGCAGTAGAAAGAAATGGGATTTGGGGCTTTAATACTGTTTCTTTTAATGTTGAATCTGCCATTTTATAGCCATATATCCAATTGAGAGCTATTCTTTCTGAGTTTCAGTTTCCTTATTTTTAGCATATGAAAATATATCAAATACGTCAGGCACAATACTTATGTTTCAAATGCATATACATTTTCTATTAATGTGTTTGTACAAGTAGACAAGTAGCAAATAGCAGTTCCCTCCCACTTTCTTCTTTGTGGTATTTGACAGAATATTTTACCTTTATAGTTTTTTTTTAATTCAGTAAATATATAGTCTCACTAACAGTGATTCACGCAACGAGAGTCACATTGAAGAAAATTAAGCTATGAGAATATTATCTGCTTCACAACTTAAAGCACCCCACAGTATATATGAATATATCATGCACTTAATCCCACTGTAAACAAGAGGGAGTAAGAAGACAGACTTTCACTGGTATGTCAACCTGCAGTGTTTTACAGCACCAGATGCACAAATTGCCTAGACAGTCTGCCTTCTTCCATTACGGTATTGGAATGTGGTCGCTGGTATATTCTCCAGTAATAATAAGTCAAGAGAATTTTAGCATAAAGTAGGGGTTTCATATATTTATATAAAATGCATTTGGCAAAATTCTACAGGAGCTTGAAATTCCCCAGAATACGTCAGATAACACATATTATTAGGAAATTTTAATCCTTTGAGAGTTTTTCTACATAATTTGAAATAACCTGTATTTAGAAATAGCTTCTCAATGTTATTACATTCATAAAACCCAAGAGAATGTCTTGGAATCTAATACTATAATTTATAGTCTGACTCAAAGAGATAATAAAAAATCCTTATCACCAGTTACTGTGTATGATTATCTTCTAATAGCATTAAGATGATAACTGATACAATAGCTTTCCCAAAATTCATTTGTAAGATTTATGCTGTAAAGAAGTTTAGTTTTTAGGAAAAAAAAATGATAATCTTATTTTCAAAAAGTCTAGTTTTCAATCTTGACTTTTAATCATGTGTCTATTCACCTAAATAATTATTACTGGCACACATATGCTTCTGGGCTAGGCCAAATGGGGAATATTAAAATTACACACAGAAAAGATCATAAAGATAATCAGTTCTACAAGTAAACACATATATTTTAGTTATATGGCTAAAACTTTGACTATGAAATGTTTAACAATCTACATAAATTTGGAATAGGACCCAATTATACACAGCATGGCTGGCCAGTGAAGTACTATAATGCTTTACAACAAATGTAATGGCATAGCCAGTTAAAGGTTAACGATGTCAATAAAATATTTCAGAGAATTAGATTTGTATTTATGTAAGTTCTTCATGTACATACTGATGGGTCAAATTAAGCCCTCTCCAAAATGAAATTAAACAAAAAGTAAATAAATAATATATTGTACTCTTCAGTTATTTAATCAATATTTCACAATATTAACATCAAATTATTTTCTTTATTTATCTTTTGGCAATAAAGATTTCATATGAAGTTGCTTTTCAGTGTTCAGCATACCATTTGTCTCTTATCAAATTGGCTAGTTTTAAATCTATTAGACCTCTTTCATTCTGAAGAGGAATGCACAATATTCAGCCATGGATTTCTTCACAAATATTAGAAACCCTCTTGGAATATAGACAGAGACAAATGTAGCAGTCAAGGAATAGCCTTAACCTTTGTACTAAAAAAAAAATAGATTTGCAAACAGAATATCCTCTTCCTATTTGCTAAGAGTTATTCCTTACCCACAAACATTGCTATTTTCTCTCTCTCCTAGGCTCAATGACTAATACAGATCCAAGTTTCAAAAATGGAAAGAATAGTAAAATAAAAGGGTGGAGGTTATGAATAATAACAGGAAATATGGTAAAATAATTGAATTGGACATAAAGCAAAACTTCGAGATTTCTAGAAGTCTGAAAAGGAAAGTTTCGGGTTCTAATATGATCAAAAAAACCGTGAGAATAAATAAGTGCATTGCCTGCTCTTAGCTTTAGGTCATTTCTAAAAGTGCCACTTTATAGCTACCTATCTTATTATTATCTCATAGATAATTTATATGTCTGTTGAAGGAGGGCATATTACAGAGATATGTCAATATATTGTTGCCCTTCCAAAGCTAAGAAAAGTTTTTTATTATTATTTTTTAATCCAAATGTGAAAACCTAGTGGCTGGCACATAGTAAATATGCAATAAATGTCAGCCTCTTCTCAATGCCTCAATTTTCTTCACTTGTTCTTATTTTATATCTGAAACTAATCAAACTATTATTTGGAGATTCTATGAGGCCCTCTATAAGTACTTGAATGACATTTGATAGAAATGCATTCCAGAAATGGTTCTATGTTAATGCCAATAGCATAACTGCTTATGCCCCTTGACACCAAGATGAAACACCTCTCAGAGAATCATTGATTACCATATCCAATTAGTTTGAATACTTTAATTGAATTTTTGGCAGTTTACTATTTGAAATTTCAAGTTAAATCTATACAGTAAGAAATTTAAAAGCAATTGTAGAAAAATTGACTAGCATAGCTTGAGAAGAATGTGTAGCTACTGAGATTAAGACACTCATTAAATAGTAAGAAGGTTAAGAAGTAGACAAAGCTAAACAAGAGTCTAGAGTCAGGAATTGAATAGTTCCCATCACTACCACACACCCTCTACCTGTAATAGAAAAATATGTTTAATCCAGTTAGTATTATACCAAGCAGTCACTAATTATAAACAAAGCATTGTGAGTTTTGGTTACATACAAATCCCAAAACATCCTTTTTTATATACCTACCTAATTAATTTATGTATTTTACATTTTAAATGACTATAATATTTTAAAAAACCTCTTGAGCAATAGAAGAAGGTAAATCATGGAAGTGGAAATAAGAAAGTAAGAGTTAAGATTATCTCATAGAAATACCTACCAAAAAGTCCTGAGTAGTTGCAGAGATGTAGGAAAATGTTGTCTCTAAACTTCCTAATGGTCAAAGCAATCAGAATGAAATTTAGAAACACAGTGTCTAAAACATTAGGGAAGATTAGGGAAGTGAGGAGGGATATGAGCCAGTTGTTTAAAAGATACATACTTTCTGCTGATACTGAGGCTTGAGAGGAATTTCTCCTTGAGGATACTGTAAAGAGGAATCTATTCCATACATTGACTGATGTTCTCAATAACATCTACACAAAAGGAAAGCTAGTGAGGTTCTTATGATTTTTTTTAATGTCCAGAAGGTAAACAGGTGGTAAAATGCTCAACTGAAATTTAGAAAAAACAACTCTTTAAGGGCCAAGACATTGCCATTCAAGTATATAGCTCCCTAGTGGTTTCAAATCTAGATTTATTCCTTTGGGATTTAAGAGGAAATCGTATTTTCCTGTGTACAGAGGGCACTCATCATGATGGGTAGAATGTGCTTATTTTATTCCTTTTAAAGTCACAATATTAAAAAATAAGAAAAGGTGATTCCTCAAATTAAACTCCAGTCAAAGCAATGCCATACTTTTGTAAAGAATGTCAAACAGCATGATGGTTTAATAATCAGTTCTCTGGAAAGGGAATCACCATGGGAAATTTCTGTTTTGATTTTTCTCTTCCTGAGGCTAGAGCTGTAGTAACATTTTTATCTGGCCTTATTCTCTATCAAGGTTCACTTTGAAAACTTCAAAGGCCATGTTTGGAAAATGAAAATAGCTCTCGTTTTTATTCATTTTCATTTCAGCTGGGCATGTAAAAATGGCAGTCCTTTTAATGCCAGGGAAAAAAATTGCTTTTAGACAAACTATGTAGGTGTTCTTTTTTTCCAGGAATAAATTAAACGAATGTATGAGGAACTATTATAGATAATGCATTGGCACAGTAGGCCACTAAAAACAGAAAAGGTAGAAATCATAATAGCTCTATATCAATTTAAACTTCATATATCTAACACATGACACATTAATGGAAGCCTTGAGGGCAACAATGAAATTAAATCATATACAGAAAGATGAAGGATCTAATTTTTCCTTTTAATAAGTTATTTTACATATTATTAGTGACTGTAAAGTAGCAATAGATTGATGTAGGGTACTGATATTTTATATAAAATACATTCCTATTTCATGTTCACATGTTAGTCTTGATCTTTTTCTTGTGCCATCAAGGAACTACCGTCCTAAGGAAAAAAGGAACACTGCATGAGGACCACACAACTCCTGGAAGAGGTTTCCCTGGCAACGCAACTTTTCCATTCATCTGGTTGCAGTGTTTTCATACAGTAGCCTATCACCTCACTCAAAAGCAGGGCAATGGAGAGAAAGACTATCAAGTTTTGTCTTTAAACTAGAGAGTAACCTACTTACTGGTCCTGCAATTAAATTCAGGTGACCTAGCATATCCCCTAGTACACCTTGCTTTATAATTACTTTTATGGCTATAAAATTTTCTTGAGAAAGATAATTTCTTCGAATAAATTTTAAATATAAAGTTATCAGATTTGCCTGAACCATCTTGCATAAAAATTTTAGTCAGTTAATAGGTAATTTTTACAAGTTTGTATAATCTTATATAAAGAACAAAATCTCCAGGATGGTATTCATACTGTACCATGGCACAACTTATTGGATAGCATGAAAATCTAAATAAAACTTTTATACATGAAGCAAACATTCATTAAGTATAAGAATAATTTTCTTTCATTTCCATAGATGTTAACTTAGTCTCTAAAATTTACTTAAAAATTTTCCTGAATGCTTTTTAACAGAAAGCATTTTTAATTAATATATAATTCAAGATTAACATAATTTCTCTAACTCCTAAGACAACTTCAAAATGATATTTAAGCTCTAGATTTTACAGTTAGCCTGAACAGTATACAATATAAACATAGTATGTATTTTATAAATAAAAAATAATAGACTATTTAAAATACAAGGAGAACCAGGCAGAAGTTCATAATGCTTTATTTGAAATTCTAAATTACTATCTTTGAAAACCAAAATGTAATTTATTTAATGATAAATCTGATTTGTGTTGAGTAGGATGCCATCTATAGTCTTTATAATCATATTTAGTTTGAATATTCATATATTCCACTGTCAAAATATGTAGTCACTCTCATGCTTCAGGGAATATATAACATGAAATATTACTCTCCTGAAATATCAAAACCTCTGATTTTTGTTCCCAAGGTTCAGTAGACATAAATAGGCACATCACTATTGACAGACATATACATCAATAGAAAATTTCCATATTGCAATAGACTAATTGCTTTGAACATACTGAATAAAATGATAATTCATGAATTCAAACTAATACACAAACAAATAAAATAAACAGGTAAAGAAAAAGTGCTCTTCCTTATGATAGGAAGATAGCTATGTTTATATTCACATAGCTATAGAATTATCAACATGATTGTGGCACATTGATTTTGTATCCTGAGACTTTGCTGAAGTTGCTTATCAGTTACAGGAGATTTTGGCCTGAGACAATGGGGTCTTCTAAGTATACAATCATATCATCTGCAAAAAGAGACAATTTGACTTCCTCCTTTCCTAATTGAATGCCCTTTATTTCTTTTTCTTCCCTGACTGCTCTGACTAGAACTTCCCATACTAGATTGAATAGGAGTGGTGAGAGAGGACATCCTTGTCTAGTGACAGATTTCAAAAGGAATTCTTCCAGTTTTTGCCCATTCATTATGATATTGGCTATGGGTTTGTCTTAAGTAGCTTTTATTATTTTGGGATACATTCCATCAATACCTAGTTTATTGAGAGTTTTTAACATAACACACCAATAGCAGGCTTAAAGAGAGCCAAATCAAGAACAAACTGCCATTCACAATTGCTACAAAGATAATAAAATACTTAGGAATACAACTAACAAAGGATGTAAAGGACCTCTTCAAGGAGAAGTACAAACCATTGCTCAATGAAATAAGAGGGGCCACAAACAGATGGAGAAACATTCCATGCTCATGGTTAGCAAGAATCAATATTGTGAAAATGGCCATACTGTGCAAAGTAATATATGTATTCAATGCTATCCCCATCAAACTACCAGTGACCTTCTCCACAGAACTGGAAAAAAACACCTTAAGCTTCGTATGGAACCAAAAGAGAGCCTGCATAGCAAAGTCAATTATAAGCAAAAAGAACAAAGCCGGAGGCATCACACTACCGGACATCAAACTATACTACAAGGCTACAGTAATCAAAACAGCATGGTACTGGTACCAAAACAGAGATATAGACCAATGGAACAGAACAGAGACCTGGGAAGTAATGCCACACATCTACAACCATCTGATTTTTGAAAAACCTGACAAAAACAAGTAATGGGGAAAGGACTCCCTGTTTAATAAATGGTGTTGGGAAAACTGGCTAGCCATGTGCAGAAAGGAGAAACTGGACCCCTCCCTGACACCTTACACTAAAATTAACTCCAGATGGATTAAAGACTTAAAGATAAGACCTAACACCATAAAAACCCTAGAAGAAAATCTAGGCAAAACCATTCAGGACATAGGCATAGGCAAGGACTTCATAACCAAAACACCAAAAGCATTGGCAACAAAAGACAAAATAGACAAATTGGGACCAAATTAAACTCCAGAGCTTCTGCACAGCAAAAGAAGCAATGATTAGAGTGAATTGGCAACCAAGAGAATGGAAAAACTTTTTGCAATTCACCCATCTGACAAAGGGCTAATATCCAGAATCTACAAAGAACTAAAACATATTTATAAGAAAACAAACAAAGAAACCCATTCAAAAGTGGGCAAAGGCTATGAACAGACCCTTTTGAAAAGAAGACATATGTGAGGCCAAAAAACATATGAAAAAGTGCTCATCATCACTGGTCATCAGAGAAATGCAAATCAAAACTACATTGAGATACCATCTCATGCCAGTTAGAATGGTGATCATTAAAAAATCTGGAGACAACAGATGCTGGAGAGGATGTGGAGAAAGAGGAACACTTTTACACTGTTGTGGGAGTGTAAATTAGTTCAACCATTGTGGAAGACAGTGTGGCGATTCCTCAAAGACATAGAAATAGAAATTCCATTTGACCCAGCAATCCCATTACTGGGTATATATTCAAAGGATTATAAATCGTTCTACTATAAGGACACATGCACACGAATGCTCATTGCAGCACTTGGAACCAACCCAAATGCCCATCGACGATCGACTGGATAGGGAAAATGTGGCACATATACACTATGGAATATTATGCAGCCATAAAAAACAATGAGTTCATGTTCTTTGTAGGGACATGGATGAACCTGGAAACCATCATTCTCAGCAAACTGACACAAGAACAGAAAATCAAACACTGCATGTTCTCACTCACAGGTGGATGTTGAACAAGGAGAACACATGGACACAGGGAGGGGAGCATCACACACCAAGGTTTGTTGGGGTGAACTAGGGGAGGGACAGTGGGAGGTGGAGAGTTGGGGGGGATATCATGGGGAGAAATGCTAGATATAGTGATTGGGAGGAAGGCAGCAAACCACATTGCCATGTATGTTCCTATACAACAATCCTGCATGTTCTTCACATGTACCCCCCCAAAATGCAAATATATATATATATATATATATATATATGAAATATAAACATGAATAGATACAAGTGGAATCAGAAAATTCTTAATGGTTTCTAATAATAATTATTGGTAAATATTTGATGAGTATCAAGCTTTTCTAGCAGTTTCAAAATACATCCCTATTTTTTTCTTATAAATCCAAAAGTTAAAAGTCATAACTTTATAATGGAGAAACCTATAGACACCACCTTACAAACATGATATTTAGCATCATTCATACTGAGAAAAATCAGTGTTATATTCCTCTTGATTTCATTTACTGAAAACAAAAGAAAAAAATCACTTTCAGATCATTCTCACTAGAAATATATAAAGTAAATCTAATCATGAAAAAAATCACATAAATCCAGATTTAGGGACTGTCTACAAAAACTGACCTTAAATTCTCAAAAACAATTTCAAAATAAGGAAAGAGAAAGAAAAATTGAGGAACCATGTCAGGTTACAGAGACACGTGACAAATAAATGTCATTCCAGTTCATATAATTTTGATGAAGATAAACTAAGCATTCACCTTCTTAAAGAGAAAACAATAACAGACATTATTTAATAAGGGAAGTTACAAAGTATTCCTCCTGTGGTCAATAATCATTGGAAACAGTAGAGGAAAAAGAAGAGAGAACGTAACTACAATAGAAAAAAATCAGAGCAATTGAAAGAAAAAATATTGGAATGTGTGGCCAAGGAATTAAAAGTCATCTAAAAATATTTAGTCCTAGATACCCACGAAACAACTAATTTATTGTTTTACGATATAAAACATAATCAGTTTCAGCCGATATAAAAATATTTGAAATAGGTACTTACATTTTGAAAGGTTTAAAGGACTTAGCAATCAAAATGTTTAAAGTGTACAAACATAAATACCTTTGGAGCGCTTAAGCAAAAAGTGCATGTTTTATGATAAGCAGCCTCTCCAATAGCTTGATGATGACGGGATCAATATGCATGTGTCTCAAATATATTTTCCTGATAAGAGATTTTTGTTATGAAGAATTTTTCAATGTGATTGTCATGATAGTTTTAGTTTTAAACAAATCAAAGGAGAGTGAAGGAATGCATTAGGAATTTTCCTCTGCAATAAAATTGTTTTTTTTCAACTAAGAATTAAGCAAACCAGAAAAAGATGACATTTCTCTGATAAATACAAACTAAGCATAACCTATCAAGTAAAAATTAGAGCTGCCTGATATACTTTTGAAACCTTTCACTTTGAAAAAAGTAGGGATTCAACCTGCGTAATCTTCACCTAATTTTCTCCAATGACTACATTTTTTATAACTATAGTACAATATCAAAACCAGGGACTTAATATTTGTACACTGTGTGGGTGTATGCTTGTAGGTCCTTCTAGCAATTACTTAAAGTTCAGTGATATTAATATTGAAGATTTCATATTCTTAAGATTTACTAAATATAGCTCCAAATCTGTTTAAATAGTGATTAATATTCACTAAGTATAGGCATAAATTTTTAACAAAAGTGCCATATTTTATTTACTTAATTTTAAATATCTATACATTAAATATATATACACCAAATATATTTATATCTATATATTAAACATATATACACTAAATATATTTAAATGTTCCGGATGCAGTTGTGACAAGACAATAATCCTTGCTTACAAATACGTGTGTGTGTGTGTGTGTGTGTGTGTGTGTGTGTGGGTGTGTGTGTGTGTGAAAATAAAAATAATGTATACAAAATGGGTCAGTTATTATTAAATCCTATGGGGGACAAATAAAGTGAGGAAGGAGGAAGTGAAGTGGTTAAGGAATGGTACAATGTCACATAAGTGAGCAAGGAAAGCTTTACATAGAAAATAGCTCTGTAAAGACCTGAAAGAACTGAGAGAATTAATGGTGGTTTTTATTGTTTGTTCATTTGTTTGTTTTTAAAAACTCCAGTCAGGCTTATAAAGGAGGCTGCTGGCAGGAATTCACTGTTTTTGCTGTTCTGCCTTCCACTGCGTGAGGACACAGCAAGAAAGCCCTCATCAGACACCAATTGCTAACACCTAGATCTTGGAATTCCCAGCCTCCAAAACTGTGAGAAATACATTTCTATTTTTCTAAAAAGGGAAAAAAAAAAAAAAAAAAAAAAAAAAACTTCCATGCAGGAAAAAAAAATCAAGTTCAAAGGTCCTGCAGTGAGGGCATCCCAGCTTTGTTTGAGAAGCAGCAATCATGCCTGTGTGACTGTGATGAAAGAATAAAAGAGAAATTCACACAGAAGAATGTAATGTAGGCCTTTTCACTTTAAGCAAGAAATTTGGCTTCAATTCTAAATGTGACAGGAAGAAAATAGAAGGTTCCAAACTGAGAAGTTACACAATATGATGTATTTTAACAGAATCACCTTTGTTACCATATGGCAAATAAAATGAAAGTGCATCAAGGGCAGAAATAGGAAGGCAAGTTATTATTATTGAGGTTATTTCAATAATCCAGATGAGCTAGGATAGCGACTTAAAGCAGAATGGTAGTAATCGGTTGAGTGACAATGTGGAATCCTGGCTATATATTAAAGGTTCAGTAAAAAAGGATTTATAGATGAAACAGATACAGGTAGTGAGAAAGAGTCAAGTTAAAGATTATTTCAGTATTTTTGATCTGAACAACTAGAAGTGTTGTGGTAAATCCTACTCCATCAATATATATCAGCAATAACTGAGTGGGGATATAAAACAGGCGATGGTTTGAGGGAGAATCAGAAGCTCAGGTTGGAAATATTGAGGTGGATATGACTATTTAACAACCAAATGAAAAATAGTATTTGTAAATTTTCAATATTTATTTGGCAAGAGATTAAATAATTGTACTGTTGTTAGTACTTTCTCTTTTTCATGAAAGTTATTTTGGTATAAAATCAGTCTGACTGGGAACTAATCAAATATATGAGCCTTTAGCTCTTCCATATTCCTTATATTTTTTGCCATTAATAATATGAACATCCACCAAACAAGAACTTGAGACTACTACTCTTTTCTCTACCACATCTTCATATTAAATTAGTCATTTAAATATGATTATTTTCATTTATTGCTAAATTCTTTCTATTACATTCAAACTTATTCAGACATCTTTAAATTTTGTAATTTATTTAATAGATCAATTCCTTAGCTTCTAAACTGGTTTTCTGTCCTACAATCCTATTTTCTTCTTAATAACTCATCATCTACATCCCCCAATGTCTTATGTTTTCAAAACAAAAGTGCCCTCATGCCCTTCTGGGCAGAAATTACTTCAGTGGCTTTCTATTGCTATAGATAAAGTTCAAACTTATTATGACATACTATAATTTGGGGGAAAAAGTCACCTAAAAACAGTTTTTGAAAGACTAAAATTCAAATGCTTGAAATTTTATTATTTTATGATATTTCTATTTAAGCATGCCCAGGAGCTAAGACATTACGTACTATACTACTACTACTACAAATACTAATAACAATAACAACAACAATTACAGTTACCTATCTCAGTTTTGGCAGAGGATACCATTTCTGTAAAGAATGTAATTTGTAGACATTAAAATAGTTTCTAGACAGGAACTAGGATGATGGTAAGATTGCCTTTTGATCTGAGTGCTGTCTACATAGGTCAGTTCTGTTTGAAAAAAAGTAATTAAGTATAAAATTATAATTTTTAATATTTTGTATGTTGTATATTATAAGAACATATTTTTTAACTGAGAATTTAATATTTAAAAATTTAAAAAGGGGAAGAGAAGGAAAATGTGTGTTTTTATGTGTTTGTTTTAATAAATAATGCCACTGAGGATCTAAGTTCTCAATGTCTGATTATTAAATCAGCATTACTTTCATTATTTTAACACCTTTCATGGGGTTCTTATATTGGGACTCAAATATGTAATATTAATCCTAATATAGCTATTTATTTTCTAATAAGAGCATAAACCTTCCAAAAATTTTATTCTCCATATTTATGACTGAATTTATGATTCTGACTTTTCAAATCATGTTCATCAACATATAAACAGGTACTGAATTTATCCATATTTACTGATGTCTTTCTTCAGACCCTCTGTCAACTCACTTATCTTACTGATAGCACTAAGCGAGCGCTGGCACTAGTTCTGTACCGCAGGATGTTTACTCTGGTTAATTTAGCTCTTGATCTTCTAATGTCTTGTGTCTGGCAATAAAGTCCCAGTTGGAGTTTTCAACCAACGGCAGTTTGCATTAAGTTAGTTAATCTCTGTTTTGCAATCTTACTACCTTCCCTTCTGATTGCATGAAGACAATTGCTCCTAGGGATACCTGAACCTGAAATGAACTGAAAATATTTTATAGCTTTTCAACTTGCCAGGCACTAGAAGAAAAACTCATACCAATCCCAGTGCTACAAACAGCTGTTACTATAAGGTGATATTGCTATAGAATCCTAAAATAGAATAAGGCAAATACCATCCCTGTGAGAGTTCTACTATATTTTGTAGATCTCCAGCTGGAAACGTAATTGTAATTTAAACTGAGCATACAGAAACAGCTTTCCTGCTTCTATTCAGCACACTTTTACTGAATCGGATAATTTAATCAATTAGTTATAATACTGTCTAGTGTGAAGCTATGTAAAATTCTAGGAGCAGAGAAAACTTGATCTTTGATTCCTATTACCTTTATCTTCCTGCATTATATTCTTCCAGGACTTTAGCTAATACCTTCCCCCATCACAATAAAGTCTTTAAACACTTATAATCTATTTTCTGTTTCTTGTGTCCATATCCTACAGCCAAAGGCCACCAGGAACACACCTGAGTTCATTCTTGTTTGCAGCAAGAAATACCTCACACAATGGGGAAATGTGATGTTATCTCAGTAAGAGGGTATTAAGAGAACCTATTGTATTATTTGGGATTTAGTTAAGTTATTTGGGGGATAAATTAAGAAAGCAAGACTGCCCTGGATTGTCTGTTACAGGAAGTGGAAGCAATTATATGATTGGGTATATCACCAAAGCTTATCTATATGGATGATATACTAGAGGGAGGCTAATGTAATTGAGGATAAGGTAACTGCTAAAGACACAACAGTCACTTGTATCTAGTATGGGAGTGTATCTGGTGTGTTGTGACTTGGACAATGTTCTTATTTTGTTTATGCTCAGATGAAATTAACGATTGTTTTAGTTTTTGTCATTGTCCATCATGGTCACTGAGTGGTCTTATTTTATCGTAGGGTTCTGTGAAATAGTTTATGTTCAACAGGAGATTGAAAGGCCTAGGGGAGAGGCCCAGTCTAGGTCCTGAACCTCAGGGCCTCCATTTTTACTTTCTCACCTGTATATATTAACAAATATTAATAAAATGTTGCACAGTAAAGTATAAAATATAAAAAGGGAGATAGTATGAAACTAAGATAATTTATCATAGAGGTATTGATAGATTAATTAATTATTAAAGAAATACTTGCAAAACAACAACCTCAGTCTTTAATCATAGAAATTTTTTTTCACATCAAATTCTGGGGAGGAGAGTATCAATCAAGTCAATGGGCAATGTCAGGTAGAGATTTTAATATACCTCTAAAAACTTGGCAAATACAAGGTCAGTCTTTCTCCCCTTCTTTCTATTTGCACTTGTAATTTTCCATGTGTTTTGTTTCTAAGTTAGAGCATTTCTAAATTAAAGAAACTAAAGATTCATGTTTAAAATATTCTAAAATCAAAACGTAATTGTCAATTATATTACTATGCTATAATCAAAAATATCTACATTTTATGCTGAATATATAATTCTATACAAGCAGGCTTTTTATCTTATGTGATTGGGATAATTATTTGATTAGTCAACTGAAAAACTAGGTTAAATAAACCATAAAACAGCAAACAATGTAGACATTCATTAAAAGTTGCTTTATAACTTAAAACATATACAGACATTATATGATGTAAAGATAACATCTTTACTTTGAGACTTTATTGGCTGATTTGTGTTCCATATTTTTTACATAAAACTCATCTTATGGCTTTAACTACAATATCTTGCCTTGTTTCCATTAAGTGAAGTGAGAAGTCCAGAAGGTGTAGAGCAGAAGGTAGAGATGGATACTAGCCATGGTAGTCCAGCTGGTACATTTTCAAAGTGAAATGGAAAACTTTAGATTGCTTATGTAAATATATATTAACAGAGCTTCTATATATTCATGTATGAAGACAGTCTACCATATTAGACTGTTGTATATTATCTACAAGGGATTATAATTATTTTTAAGTATTTCAAAAGTCTTATGCCATAAATCTTAATGTGTATTCATTAGATATAAGATTTTATTCACTTACTTCCTCTCCTTATTTAGGATACTACTTCAAAGCAGTTTGGGAAATTATGAATAAAAATAAATTCTTAATAGTAGATCTATTTAATTTGCTAAAATGTGGTTATAACTAGTTTTAAAAATATATATGCCCATAGAAATTAAATGTTATACTCATGCACTACATAAAAGCTTTTTAGTCTGTGACGGACTGCGTATATGATAGTGGTCCCATAAGATTATAACAATGTATTTTTACTGTACCTTTTCTATGTTTAGATATGTTTATATGCATCAATGCTTAGCATTGTGTTATAGCTGCCTACAGTTGTACAACTTTGTAGCCCAGAAGCAATAAACCATGTCATATCACTTCGTTGTACTGTAGGCTGTACCCTCTAGGTTTCTGTACATACACTCTATAATGTTTTCACAACAACAAAATTGCCTCACAAATCATTTCTCAGATTGCATATACCAATTGTTAAGTGACACATGACTGTACATTCATAGCTTTTTCTAAATACCAATGATATGACAACTATCTTCCTTGTTAGCTACACTGTCAGTCAAAACAGATATGATTGTTCTCTACTGGCATTTGACAGAAACAACTAGGATTAGAAGATAGAGAGATGGGTTCAGGCCTCCAAGTCAATCTGTGCAGCTTTAAATTCCAACCAATCAGTGACACTTGCATGTTGTAATTATTCTCCTTGGTTACAAGTGCTGGCAGGAGCTAGAGACCCATTTTTCAAGCTAGAGCAAAAAGAGCTAAATATAAATGTGAAAATTCTCTTTATAGAAAAAATTTTAATCTTCCTTTAAGGAAAAAAATAAAGAGGAGAGGCTAGAGCTGTGTTTTGTTCATATTTTTAATTATTTTGCAGAAAGGTTTATTACTGTTAAACACACCAATGAAGGATCAACATGGTAGGTGCATTATCTTCCTTGGTTCATAATAAGAATTCAAACTGCAGCCCCATATGCAGAATAAGGTTTAAACTGCTGTATCAGTGCCTACTACGCCAGTCTCCTTTTGAGTTACTTGTTAGAGCTGTGTGAACCTTTCATCTTATGAAGCTTGCCAACTATAGGAATATTTTATGAGTTACTAGCTTTGCAAGTTTGCAGAATACATTCAAACATCACTTTTGCAGGCAGCAGGGCTACAAACGTTTCTCCAAAGATTAAAAAAAAAAAGTATATAAAAAGGAAACTATGAGAAGAAAAGTAGCAGCATTTCCTCGTTGTTTCTTAGCAAACCCTCTGGTTTTCTGTAATGTGAAGTCTGGCACTGAGTTAGGGGTCAGTAGAGCATCCTCCTGAGTTTATTATTCTCAATCAAACTTTTCTCAAGAATAGCAAAGACAATATAAATAATAAGCATCCCCCAGTTTTTTTCAGGTATTAAACAGCCACTCTCCCGTGAAAATAAAATATTATTTAATAATTTAGTATTTTTGTTTCTCCTTTTCCAGCTACTCTTATTTAATCTTTTAATAAGTTCTCATTTATTAGTATGTAATATTCATTCAATGCAATAAATGATGCAATATCCCAAAGTGTTACATTTATAAACTTTCAGAGAAGATGATTAAAGTATACTTTCCTTTTCCAAATGTCCACAATGGTAATAATGCCTGTGGAACCCCAGAGGAAATAAGAACAGCCATTGAGACTGTTAAGAGGTGTTTTGTTATTGAAACATTAATAAGAAAAGGGTGGTATTAGATCTTGAATTGGGCTCTTCTGAAAATTTGACCTGTGTGACTATCTCAGTGAGAAAAACTAAAAATGATTTTGAAAGCACAACTAAACAAGGAAAAGAGAGCTAATATTTATAGAACATCAAGGACACTTCAGGATCTCAGAGTAGTTGATATTTTTATTGCTACCTTGTATGTGTTCTTCCTTCACATACTATTTAAGGTCAGTTTATGGGGTCTTCATAGAAATTTGGTTCCAAATTCTTCCAGAGGAAGGCATGACCCCAACCAAACAGCACATTAAAAGGTGCATTTCTAGAGCCTGTCTATTTGGAATAAATCTCAGATGTTGTGGAAATATATATAAAAGATCTTTTCAACTAAGCACCAAACACTGGCCATGAAAGGTCATGATACTACTGACTGCAACAGAGTAGTAAATCAAGTTGCCAGCAGAAGCAACACCATCCGGTACTTCCCAATCCCACACACTAGAAAAAGTTAGTTCTTTTAACTGATCTTTGCCAGAGCACATTTCATTTTATCAGCATGTTGTTCCTAAAATTGAGGTGTTGATTGCTTTTCCTAGAAGATAGAAGGAGAAATACATTTTTGTAGCTCAACTTTCAGATGTAACAACTGGTTAAACTGAGAAACTATTCACTGCACTGTATCTCGTGTACTGCTAAATGAGACCATGACTGAAACTAGAAATACAAAAACACATAAATTTAAACATGTATTTCTAGTTTAAGTCAACTTATTTAACTTATATTAACATAACTGTTAATGATATTATTTATTATAAAAATGATAAATCTGGGAAAACCTCAGCCAAACAGAATTCCAGAACAATAAATATAAACCATGACTGTCTTGGGAAACCCAAGACAAACAAATGGTCTATCTATGAAGAATTATAACACTGATAGTTTGGTGGCGAGGATGGGTAAGGTACATGTAATAACCTGTGACTTTTGGCTAATATGTAATAAAAACATGACTTTATTATTAGATTAGTAAACATCCTTCTACAGACTCATGCACCAAGCACTATGATACATTTTAAGAATAAGAAGATAATCTGGATAAAATTCCTTATGCTAAAAATACATTTATGATAGAAGAAGATATGTTTGTGGATGGTTATAATACAAATATTACCAACAAGGTATAAGCAGAATATAACAGGCACTCAGAATATTAATTAGTTTGCTCTGCTTGTGTATATAGGAGTGGAGGAAATAAGAAAAGTGTTTTAAAAAGTAAAAGTTAAGCATCGAAACAATTAAATAAGAGATATCTGACAAGTAACTAGAAAAGGAGGAGCTTATTCAAGAGTAAGAGAATAGAAAACATAGAAGCATAAGGCCTGTCTTATCTGTTTTGTGCTGCTGTAACAGAATATCAGAGACTAGATAATTTATAAAGAACAGATACTTGTTTTCTCATAGTTCTGGAGGCTGGACAGTTTAACATCAAATGTTGGCATCAAGAAAGAGGGCCTTCCTGCTAAGCCATCTTATGGTAGAGGATGAGGGAAGGCAAAAGAGAGTGAGGGCTGAAATCACTCTTTTATAAAGTGATTTTATAAATCCACTCCTGTCATAACAATATTAATTCATTATGAAGACAGAGCTCTCATGCCTAATCACCTCTTAACAGTCTTATCTCTTAACACTGTTACAATGGGAATTAAATTTTGACACAAATTTTGGAGGTGACATTCAAACCGTATTATTTTGTCATGCCCCTCCAAAACTTACGTCCTTCTCAAACACAATATACTTTCATTCCATTGCAATCACCCCCAAAGCCTTAGTTTCTTAGTTCATTCTAGCATTAACTGAAAACTTCAAAGTCCAGAGTATCATCTAAATCAGATATGGATGAATTCAAAGCCCAGTACATCCTGAGGCAACTCTCCCTTCAGCGAGGGGTCTGTAAAATTAAACAAGCCATTTACTTCAAAAATACAACGTTTGTACAGACACAGGACAGATATTCTCATTCCAACAAGAGCCACAGGAAAAAAAATCCTAAGTCCAAAATCCAAATCCAATAGAGAAAACAACAGCAAATATTAAAGTTCCTGAATAATCTTCCTAGACTTGATGTTTTGCCTTCCAGGTGTTGGGGTAGGGGTTGGGTGGGTTGCGCCCCCAAGCCCTCAGGCAGACCCATTCCTTTGTTGAGCTTAGCTGATGGAGCAGCTGCCATGGATAGGAGTTTCAGCCTATAGTTCTCCCAAACTGGAGTTGCTCACTGGTAGCTCTATAGCTGTGGGGTCTCGGAGGCAGGACTGCTTCCATAGCTCCATTAGGCATGACCCTCCTGTGAACTCTGTGGCACCTCTACCTCTCCAATAAGTTTCTGCTGGGCCCCAATGCTGTCCACAATATCCTTTGAAATCTAGGTAGAGAAAGCCATGCCTCCATAGCTCTTGCATACTGTAAGTCTGCAGAATTATCACTATGCAGATGCTTCCAAGATCTATAAATTGTACTTACTCGAGTGGCAGTCTGAACTGCACCTTGGCTGGTTCAAGCCAAGGTTGGAACGGCAGAGGAGCACTGCGCTGGGAGGCAGGGAGCAGAGAAGTGGTGTAGCAGTGAAGGCTGAGATCTCACAAGCACCTCTCTAGCAACCTTACCCTACAGGCCTTAGCTTACCTTGAAGATCCTAAAATGACTTTCAGGTCATTCTTCCATTGTTTTGATGAATTAAACATATCCTCAGTTTTTTCAAACTATACTCTAGCAACCGATCACTTGGCTACACTCTAAGTATTTTCTCCCAAACATGCTTTCTCATTCTTTACATGGTCAGGCTGAGAAATTTCTAAATCTTTCCATTCTGCTTTCCTTTTAATTATAAATTTAATCTTTAACATTTCTCTTGCATTTTACTGTAATTGGCTAAAAGAAGCCACAGCTGCAACCTGAATACTTTGTTGCTTAGATTTTTCTTTTGCCAGATATACTAGCTCATGGCTTTCAAATTCTGTTTTCCATAAAACCCTAGGGTATGGGCACAATTTAGCCAAATTCCTTGCCACTTCATAATCAGATGGATTTCACTCTGGTTTCCAATAAGCTATTTTTCTTTTCCATCTGATACCTCATCAGAATGACCCTTCTTGCCCATATATCTACCAACATTCTAATTATGACCATTTAAGTAATCTCTAAGGAGTTTGGGACTTTCTCTACAGCTTTCTTCTTCTGAGCTATCACCAAATTCTCCTCAATGTTTTGTTTCTGGCAATCCAGTCTTTTGCTGGCCTGCCACTCCAAATTCTTCCAGCCTTCACCTATCATGCAGTTCCAAAGTTGCTTTCACATCTTCCCAAGTATTTGTTACAGCAGCAGCCTTACTTCTCAGTACAAATGTCCTTCGTAGTCAGTTTTGTATTGCTATAACAGAATACCTGAGACTGGGTTATTTTTAATGAAAAGAAATATATTGGCTTATGGTTATAGGAGAGGAGAAATCCAAGATCAAGGGGCTGGTATCTGCCGAGGGCCTTCTTGTTGCACCATTTGTGGCAGAAGGTTAGATGGTGAGAGAGAGATAGAATAAGGACCAAACTGGCCCTTTTAAAACGAATTCACCACCACAAAAAGAAACCCACCCACATAATAATGGCATTAATCCATTTATGACAGTGGAGCCCTTAGGCCTAACAACTTCTTAATGGCCCCAACTCTTAATTTTGTTAAAATGGAAAATAAATTTCAACATAATGTTTGGAGGAGACATTCAGACCATAGCAAGGCCTAAGAACATGGTGTATAGCTGGTCCTCAAATTACCATGTTTCAACTTACAATTTTTTACTTGACAGTGTGTTTATTGGGATGTAACCCTTACTGTAAGTCCCTAAGCTTCACAATTTCTACTAAATGCCTACTGCTTTTTCATGACCCTAAAGCCAGTAAATTATAACTCAAATCATTGTAAGTCTAGGACTGTCTGCTGCGTTGCCAGCATTAGATGCACTTTTGACTTACAGTATTCTCAGCTTATGATGGGTTTATCAGGATGTAACCACATTACAAGTTGAGAAGCACTTGTATTTGATACTGTGGAAATCATTTAGTTCCCAGAAAGTACCAAAAAACTTGTTCATAGATTACATTTTAGAGACAGGTTTAATGAAGTCATTTGGTTTAACTACAATATTATGGCTCATTTTCATTTACCACTTGACAGTTAAAGAAATAATTTATATATGACACTTTTTACACTACTATAATATTCCTACAAAGGTTGTATAAAATGGCTTAATAGCTTTAGATTAACTTTCTTATAAAAATATTAGAACCTTCTAAGCATTATTTTCACCTGGGTGAAATAACTAACATTCATGTTGAGAAAATTCGGCAAATATATTTATTAGCTCTTTTTCAAAATCTATTATTTGGTAGTCTTTCAGCAAATGTATTGGCGCTTTAAGATTTCTGATATATCAACAAATTTTAAAAAGTTAGTTTTTATATGTGAATTTAAGATACATTATTTTCAACATAAAACTTTTTTTTCCCATTTATTTAAATTATGCAAGACGTTATATTTTAATAAAAATGAGAAAAATACTATAACAGGAATAAAATTCTCTGCGAATTAAAGTGCATTTTATTTCCTTTATTTACTCTACAGCGATTTCTACTTTTAGTGTTCATTTTTAAAATATAGAAACAACCTCACCAGAGAAATTTTATAAGTTGAATCCAATGATAAACAACTTTCATTGATTCCCACCTGTATACTCAAAAAGCCAAGAGGGTACTTTTGTTTAATTAAGCCAAATTAAATTCCAAAATAAATGTAGAAGCACTTACCTTCAAAATAATGAAATTGTGTACTTCTCTCTAAACCCTTGGCTTGTCAAGCTTTTCTCATTAGTTAGATCAGCATTTACATTATGTCATTAAAACATTTCTTCTTTCCTTAATAAAAATTGCTCAATTCTGAGATGGATAGTTTTATCTAAGTACAATATATTCTATTGTCCTATGATGTCCTACTTTTTAATCTCTTAGTTTATAATGCATTCTGTTTTGATGCTAATGCCTGGTATTGATACTTGGTATTTTACATATCTGGATTATTTAGTACATAATGAATTATATCACATTTTTCCCACCCTCTCAAACAAATTAAATAGAAAGAGAAAAGTTAACAATATTTATGACTTACATAAATATGGAACAGAATGTGGAAATTTGATAATATCCAACTTATTTGTGTACGTTAATTTACTAGGCATATGTAATGAAGTATCAAAACTTCAGTGCTTAAAACAACAGAAAGTGGTTGTCTCAGTCGGGAAGCTAGAAGTCTGAGATTTTGGTAGCCAGCAGGGTTGAGTCCAAGTGCCATGTGAGAGAATCTGCTCCACACTTTTTTCCTAGCTTCTAGTAGTTTTCAGGTACTCTTTCGTGTTCCTGGACTTAGATGTAGATATACCATTTTGATTGCTGCCTTTACTTTCACATAGTGGGGTGTGTATATGTGTCTGTCTTTATGCTGAAATGTCCCATTTTTATAAGGATTGAAATTACATTAGGTTAGGATCCATCATAATGAACTGATTTCAGCTTGATCATCTACAAAGTGCTTGTTTCCAAACAAGAAAAGCTACATTCACAGGGGTGGGAGGACCTCAATATGTTTTTATTATTAAATCTATAAGAGTGGCTAATTTTTTAAATGCTTTTCTTTAAGTAACCTGTGTAAATATTTAACTATGTGTGACAACACCTAGGTTTAAAGAATTCATCCTTCATCATTCTTGAAAAAATCATGTTCTAAGCCTTTGGAAATATACCTTCCAGCCCTGCTGTATCTAATGTATATCAGAAATAAAGATGAGATATTCAAGGAAGAAAAGGTTGAAATGATAATTTATAAAAGAGCCTTCAAGAAAAGCAGGAATATTGACAAAAAAAATTGAAATGAAATAAAAAAGTAAAAGGTCTCTAGAGAAAGTGGTGGAAATGAAAACACAGTAAAGAAAATCCAATTTATAATTGGAGATTTTTAAAAAGTCAAATTATGTCATTGATTTTTAATGCCCATCAATGACAGATTGGATAAAGAAAATGTGGTCCCATACACGCTATGAAATATTATGCAGTCATAAAAATGAGGTGATGTCTTTTGTAGGAATATAGATGGAGCTGGAGGCTATTATCTTTAACAAACTAACACAGGGACAAAATACCAAATACCACCTGTTATCACTTACAAGTGTGAGCTAAATGATAAGAACTTATGAAAACAGGGAAACAACAGACACTGGGTTCTACTTGAGAGTTGAGGATGGGGGGAGGGAGAGGAGTAGAAAAGATAACAATTGGGTAGTGGGCTTAATCCCTGGGTGATGAAATAATATGTACAACATGTGTTTATTTATGTAAAAAATTATTTATATGTACTCCCAAACCTAAAATAAAGGTTAAAACCAAAAAGCAGTCCATGAGATCTTAAGTCCTTGTTGTGTCTTCTGAGGGGTCATAGAAGCAATTACAATCAAATAGCAATGACATAATTAGAGCTGGATCAGGACTCTAAGTATGATCTGTCTTAGAGTCAGATCAGGGCTTCTAAATATGATCTCTCTAGGACTTAGGAGCCTTTGAGAAATGCCTGATTTCAAGCTGGGGCAGGAAAATTATAAGTAGTACCTGAAAAATATTGTTGTTTCTGAATGTAAAAACATACTAAATTCTAAAAAATAGTGAGACACATAAAAGGACATAGAAACCAACATGAAGGAGCTCAATGGCAAACATGATGCAATTCACCCTCAAATTAAATAAGGGTGGTAAAGTACTATAACCTCTTGAATTAATTAACATCTCATACCATTTTGAATAAATTATATTTTAAATATATTTCACATAATATATAATTTATATATTCAAATATATTTTGTGTGTGCCTGTGAGAGTGTGTGTGTTGTGTGTGTAAAGCCCTTTCTTATAGAGGGCCAAGAAATAAATACAGAAAAAAAATAACCATTGGTAATATCAGTAGCAAAAGTAATGCAAGCAAAACTCATAACGCATACTGAAAGTAGTATGTGAAATTTTGAAGATTCAAAACTATTTACATTGTCTCAATGTAACTTCTCAAAAGACAATGGAAAACCAGACAGAAGCAACTTTAAAATGTGCTTGTGTTAACATAAACAGTAATGAGACATCTTGATATATTATGCTAACTGACATGAGGCATTGAAAATAACACATCACTTCTGTGGTGTTCCTGACAAAATATTCACAATCTGAATTTGGAAACATTAGACAACTCAAATTGAGCTGCATTTTCTTTACAGTCATTGAACCGTTCTCCTTAAGCAAAAGGTAATATCCGAAAGTAGAGACTAAAGAGACATAAAAACTGAATGCA
This sequence comes from Sapajus apella, assembly GCF_009761245.1. NCBI lineage: Eukaryota > Metazoa > Chordata > Mammalia > Primates > Cebidae > Sapajus > Sapajus apella. The sequence goes on along the minus strand of NW_022436968.1, from coordinate 1,295,587 downwards.
ATGCATGATCCAAAATTTTCTTTCTATAAATTGCATTATTGGGACAATTGCCAAAACTTGAAAAATGCCTTTAGATTAGACAATAATACCATAAAAATGTTAATTTCCTGACTTTATTAAGTGTGTTATATTCAATAGCATATTACAGAGGAAGAAGGCATAATATTAGGAACTTTCAAATGAGAGAGAGGAAAAAAAGAGAGAGATGGGCATTGGCAAGATGGCCGAATAGGAACAGCTCTGTAGTGCAGTTCCCAGCGAGAGCAGCACAGAGGGTGAGTAATCACTGCAAATGAGTTTTTACCTCCCACAGACCAGCAGATTCCCAGGCCAAAAAGTGCCATCAGTTTATAGCACAGCTGTTTCAGTTGGCACCCTGGATTTCCACACAAAAACTCATACAAATCTGTGCAGCCATTTACACTGGGGCCTGGAATGCCTGGGAGACAGAGTCACCCATTCAACAGAAAAAGAGGGGGCTGAAAGCATGGAACCAGGTGATTTGGCTTAGCTGGTCCCCTCCCCCACGAAGAGTAGCAATCTAAATGCTCTGGATTGAGAGTTTTGCAGCAAGTGCATCTGGACCCAGGACAGTTCAGCTCTGTGGAGGGAAGGGTGTCCATTTTTACTGAGGCAGTCCACCATTACCAAGGAAGTCCACCATTACGCAGGCAGCCCATCATTACAGAGGCAGTTCTAACTGTACCTCAGTAAACAAAACAGCAAGGAAGTTTACATAGCAGCTGGGCAGAGCCTGAAGCAGCTCAGCAATGACTCTGCTGGCAGACTGTGATTAAACTACCCCCTTGCTGGGCAGGGCATCTCTGAAAAAAAGCAGCAGCACATCAGTAACTAATAAATAAAGCCCCACCTTCCCAGGACAGAACACCTGGAAAAAGAGGCCATTATGAGTTCCAGTGCAACAGACTTTAATGTATGTCTCAGCTGCTCTGAACAGAATAACAGAGCTCCCAGCACAGCACTTCAGTTCCTATAAGGGACAGACTGACTCCTCAAGCAGCTCCCTGATCCCCGTGTATCCAAAGAGACACCTCATAAAGGAAAGTTGAGGCTGACATCTGGCGGGTACCCTTCAGGGATGAAGATAACAGAAGAAGAAACTGGCAGCAACCCCTACTGTTCTGCAGCCACCACAGGTGATCCCCAGGCAAGCAGGGTCTGGAATGGACCTCCAGCAATCCTGCAGCAGAGGGGCCTAACTGTTAAAAGGAAAACTAAAAAACAGAAAGAAATAGCTTCAGTATCAACAAAAAATATGTCCACTCAGAGACCCCATCCAAAATAATCAACTACAAAGACCACAGGTAGATAACTCCACAAAGATGGGAAGAAACTAGTGCAAAAAGGATGAAAACAGCAAAAACCAGAATGCCTCTCCTCGTCCAAGGGATCACAACTCCTCACCAGCAAGGGATTAAAGCTGGATGGAGAATGAGTCTGTTGAATTGACAGAAACAGGCTTCAGAAAGTGGGCAATAACAAACTTCTCCGAAATAAAAGAACATGTGCTAACCCAGTACAAAAAAACTAAGAACCTTGAAAAAAAGGTTAGATGAAATGCTGACTAGAATAAACAGCTTAGAGAAGAATATAAACAACTTGATGGAGCTGAAAAACACAACACAAGAACTTTATGAAGCATACACAAGTTTGAATGGCTGAATCAACCAAGCAGAAGAAAGGGTATAAGAGATTAAAGATCAACTCAATGAAATAAAAGGATAAGGCAATATTAGAGAAAAAAGAGTGAAAAGAAATGAACAAAGCCTCCAAGAAATATGGGATTATGTGAAAAGACCTAATCTACCTTTGATAGGTGTTCTTGAGTATGACAGAGAGAATGAATCCAAGCTGGAAAACACTCTTCAGGACATTATCCAGGAGAACTTCCATAATCCAGCAAGCCAGGCCGACTTTCAAGCCCAGGAAACACAGAGAACACCACAAAGATATTCCTCAAGAAGAGCAACTCCAAGGCACATAATTGTCAGATTCGCCAGGGTTGAAATGAAGGAAAAAATGCGAAGGGCAGCCAGAGAGAAAGATCAGGTTACCCACAAAGGGAAGCCCAACAGATTCACAGAGGATCTCTCAGCAGAAACCCTACAAGCCAGAGGAGAATGGGGGCCAATATTCAACATCCTTAAAGAAAAGAAATTTGAACATAGAATTTAATATCCAGTGAAACTAAGCTTCATAAGCAAAGGATAAATGAAATCATTTATGGACAAATAATTGCTAAGAGATTTCATCACCACCAGGCCTGCCCTACAAGAGCTCCTGAAAGAAGCACTAAACATAGAAAGGAACAACCAATACCAGCCCATCAACACAATGAAGAAACTGTGTTAACTAACAGGCAATAAAAAAACATCTAGCATCAAAATGGCAGGATAAAATTCACTTATAACAATATGAACCTGAAATGTATATGGCCTAAATGCCCCAATCAAAAGACACAGACTGGCAAATTGGATAAAAAGTCAAAATGCATCTGTGTACTGTATTCAGGAAACTCATCTCACATGCAAAGACACACATAGGCTCAAAATAAAAGGATGGAGGAAGATTTACCAAGCAAATGGAGAGAAAAAAAAGCAGTGATTGCAATCTTAGTCTCTGATAAAATGGACTTTAAACCAACAGAGAGCAAAAGAGACAAAGAAGGGTATTACATAATGGTAAAAAGATCAATGCAACAAGAAGAGATAACGATCCTAAATACATATGCACCCAATATAGGAGCACAGAGATGCATAAAACAAGTTCATGATGACCTACAGACAGACTACCACATGATAATAGTGGGAGACTCTAACACTCTGCTGTCAATATTAGACAGATCAATGAGACAGAAAATTAACAGGGATATCCAGGAGTTAAACTCAGATCTGGACAAAGTGGACCTAATAGACATTTACAGAACTCTCCACCCCAAATCCACAAAGTATACACTTTTTTTAGCACCACATTGCACTTACTATAAAATTGACCACATAATTGGAAGTAAAACACTCCTCAACAAATGCAAAAGGACAGAAATCATAACAAACAGTCTCTCAGACCACAGTGCAATCACATTAGAACTCAGGATTAAGAAATTAACTCATGACTGCACAACTTCATGGAAATTGAACTGGCTCCTGAATGTTGACTGGATAAACAATGAAATGAAGGCAGAAATAAAGATATTCTTTGAAATCAACGAGAACAAAGACCCAGTGTACCAGAATCTCTGGGACATGTTTAAAGCAGTGTCTAGAGCAAAATTTAAACCAATAAATGCCCATGCAAGTAGCAAGGAAAAATCTAAAATCAACACCCTATCATCAAACTTGAAAGAGCAGGAGAAGCAAGATTTAAAATAATGATAATAATAATAATAATAATAATAAACCTCAAAAGCTAGCAGAAGACAATAAATAACTAAGATCAGAAGCAGAACTGAAGGAGTTCTGCTTCTGATCTCTGATAAAATGGACTTTAAACCAACAGAGATCAAAAGAGATAAAGAAGGGTATTACATAATGATAAAAAGATCGATGCAACAAGAAGAGATAATGATCCTAAATATATATGCACCCAATATAGGAGCACTCAGATGCATAAAGCAAGTCCTTGATGACCTACAGACAGACTCTCACAAAACCCCTTCAAAAATGTAATAAATACAGGACCTGGTTTTTTGAAAAGATTAACAAAATAGACTGCTAGCCAGATTAATAAAAAAGAAAAGAGAGAAGAATCAAATAGATGCAAAAAAAAAAAAAGAGAACAAAAACAAAACAAAACAAAAAACAATAAACAGGATATCACCACCAATTCCACAGAAATACAAATTACCATAAGAGATTACTACAAACAACTCTATGCACGCAAACCAGTAAACCTGGAAGAAACAGATAAATTCCTGGACACTTGCACCCTTCTAAGTCTAAACCAGGAAGATGTTGAAACCCTCAATAGACCAATAACAAGGTGTGAAGCTGAGGCAGCAATTAGTAGCCTACCAACCAAAAAAAAAGTCCAGGTCCAGATGGGTTCACAGCTGAATCCTACCAGACATACAAAGAGGAGCTGGTACCATTTATTCTGAAACTATTCCAAACAATACAAAAAGAGGGAATCCTCCCTAACTCATTTTGTGAGACCAACATCATCCTGATACCAAAACCTGGCAGAGACAAAACTGAAAAAGAAAACTTCAGGCCAATCTCCATGATGAACATCAATGCAAAAATCTTCAATGAAATGCTGGCAAACCAATTGCAACAGCACATCAAAAAGCTTATCCATCATGATCACGTAGGCTTCATCCCAGGGATAAAAGGTTGGTTCAACATACGCAAGTCTATAAACATAATCCATGACATAAACAGAATCAAAGACTAAAACCACATGATCATCTCAATAGATGCAGAGAAGGCATGTGACAAAATTCAACAGCCTTTATGCTAAAAACTCTTGATAAACTAGGTATCGATGGAATGTATCTTAAATAAAAACTATTTATGACAAACCCACAGCCAAAACTGGAAGCATTCCCTTTGAAATCTGGCACTAGACAAGGATGCCCTTTCTCACCATTCCTATTCAATACAGTATTGGAAGTTCTAGCCAGAGCAATCAGGCAAGAAAAAGAAATAAAGGAGGAAACTCAACTAGGAAAGGAGGAAGTCAAATTGTCTCTATTTGCAGGCAACATGATTATATATTTAGAAGACCCTGTCATCTCAGACCCAAATCTCCTGAAACTGATAAGCAACTTCAGCAAAGTCTCAGGATACAAAATCAATGTGAAGAAATGACAAACATTCCTATACACCAATAACAGACAAACAGAGAGCCAAATCAAGTGCGAACTTGCATTTACAATTGCTACAAAGAGAATGAATTACCTAGAAATACAACTAACAAAGGAAGTGAAGGACCTCTTCAAGGAGAATTACAAACCACTGCTCAAAGAAATAAGAGAGGACAAAAAGAGATGGAAAAATATCCTATGCTCATGGTTAGGAAGAATCAATGTCATGAGCTATCATTGACCTTTTTCACAGAACTGGAAAAAAAACCTTTAACTTTATATGGAAACAATTGAGAGTCTCCATAGCCAAGACATTTCTGAGTAAAAAGAACAAAGCTGGAGGCATTATACTACCTGACTTTAAACTATACTACAAGGCCACAGTAATCAAAACAGTATGGTACTGGTACCAAAACAGAGATATAGACCAATGAAACAGAACAGAGACCTTGTAAGTAATGCCACACATCTATAACCACCTAATCTTTTACAAACCTGACAAAAACAAGCAATGGGGAAAGGATTCTCTGTTTAATAAATGGTTTTGAGAAAACTGGCTATCCATGAGCAGAAAGCTGAAACTGGATCCCTTCCTTACACCTTATACTAAAATTAACTCCAGATGGATCAAAGATTTAAACATAAGAACTAACACCATAAAAAGTCTAGAAGAAAATCTAGGCAATACCATTCATGACACAGGCATAGGCAAGGACTTCATGACTAAAACACCAAAAGCAATGGTAATGAAAGCCAAAATAGAAATAGAAACTAATTAGAAACTCAAGAGTTTCTGCACAGCAGAAGAACAAATCACTAGAGTGAACCAGCAACCAACAGAATCTGAAAAAATTTTTGCAAACTCCCTATCTGACAAAGGGCTAATATCCATAATCTACAAAAAACTAAAGTAGATTTATAAGAAGAAAACAAACAAATCCATTCAAAATCAGGCAAAGAATACAAACAGACACTTTTCAAAAGAAGACATATATAAGGCCAAAAAACATGTAAAGTTGCTCATCATCACTGATTATTAGAGAAATGCAAATCAAAACAACATTGAGATACCATCTCACACCAGTTAGAGTGGCAATCATTAAAAAATCTGGAGACAACAGATGCTGGAGAGGATGTGGAGAAATAGGAACACTTTTACACTGTTGGTGGGAGTGTAAATTAATTCAATCATTGTGGAAGACAGTGTGGCGATTTCTCAAGGATCTAGGAATAGGAATACCATTTGACCCAGCAATCCCAGTACTGGGTATATACCCAATGGATTATAAATCCTTCTATTATAAAGAAACATAAACAGATATGCTCATTGTGGCACTGTTTACAATACCAAAGACTTGGAACCAACCCAAATGCCCATCAATGATAGACTGGACAAAAAAAATATGGTACATATACACCATGGAATACTGTGCAGCCATAATGATGGATGAGTTTATGTCCTTTGTAGGGATGTGGATTAATCTGGAAACCGTCATTCTCTGCAAACTGACACAGGAACAGAAAACCAAACACCGCACGTTATCACCCATAGGCAGGTGATCAACAATGAGAACACATGGGCACAGTGAGGGGAGCATCACACACAGGGTGAGGTGGGGGGAGGCAGGGGGCAGGAGAGGGGAGGGACAGCAAGGGGTGTAGAGGTTGGGGAGGGATAACACTGGGAGAAATGCCTGTGTAGGCAACAGGGGATTGGAGACAGCAAACCACCATGTCATGTGTGTACCTATCCAACAATCCTGCAGGATGTGCACATGTACCCTAGAGCTTATAGTACAATAAAAAAAATTTCCATAATGTAAACTGACTTCCTTGTCCACCTTGGTAAAGGTTTTTCTTCACATTTTTTGCTATATAGTTACATGGTAAATTACCTACTTACATATATACTTAGAGAAAAGTAAAAATTTAATTATTTAAATGTATTTTATAATAAAGCATGATAATTTTAAAATTTTTAATGTATACTTAGAAATATACTTTGGAATTCATGGGTCTTATGAATATCTGAACAGAATTTAAATTTGTCAATATAAAATACTTTAGTGAATATAATTTTGAAAAGTAGAGAGTATAAAGTTAACTCTTATAGTTCAACATTTGAAATCTTTTTTTGTTGTTCATTTTGTACAATTTTGACTTTTTAAAAATAATTTCAACTTTTAGATTCAACAGTTACATGTGAAAATTTGTTACATGGGTATCTTTTGTAATTCTGAGTTTTGGAATAGAGATGATTCTGTCACCAAGATAGTAAGCATAATACCCAAAAGTTTGTTTTTCAACCCTTTTCCCCCACTTTCCTCCCCTAATAGTCCCCATTGTCTATTGTGCTCATTTTTATGCTCATGAGTACACAATGTTTGGCCCCAACTATTAGTGAAAATCTGATTATATTTGCTTTCTTTTCTTGTGTTCTCTTAAGATAATGGCCTGCAGCAACCTCTATGTTGCTGCAAAGTCCATGATTTCAATTTTTACAGCTGCATAGTATTCCATTGCATATATGTACCACATGTTCATAATCCAATACACTGTTGATGAGCACCTAGATTGCTTCCATGTCTTTGTTATTATGAATAGTGCTATGATAGATATACAAAGGCATATGCCTTTTTGGTAGAACCATTTATCTTCTTTTGGATATACATCCAGTAATACAATTGCTGGGTCAAATGGTAGCTCTGTTTTAAGTTCTTTGAGAAATATCCAAATTGCTTTCCACAGTGGCTGACCTAATTTCCTTCCTACCAACAGTATATAAGCATTCCCTTCTCCCTGCTGCTTTACCAGCTGTTGTTTTTTGACTTTTTACTAATAACCATTCTGACTGTTGGTACCTCATTGTGGTTTTGATTTGTGTTTCTCTGAAGATTGGTGATGTTTAGTGTTTTTTCATATGATTGTTGGCCACTTGTATGTCTTATTTTCAGAGTACTATTCCTATCAAATCACCACTGTCATTTTTCACAAATTAAAAAAAAAAAAACTATTCTAAAATTCATATGCAACCAAAAAAGAGCCCAAATTGCCAAAGTAATTTTAAGCAAAAAGAACAAAGCTGGAGGTATCATATTAACTGATATCAAACTATACTTTAAGGATACAGTAATCAAAACAGCATGGTTCTGGTACAAAAACATACACACAGACTAATGGAACACAATAGAGAATTCAGATATAAAGTCACACACATACAAATATATGATCTTCTATGAAGTTGACCAAAATAAGCAGTGGAGAAAGACTCTTTATTCAGTAAATGGTGCCGGGATAGCTGGCTAGCCATAGGCAGAAGAGAAAAACTGAACTCATACCTTTCGCTAAATACCCAAATTAACTCAAGATGAATTAAACATTTAAAACTAAGACCTCAGACGATAAGAATCCTAGAAGGAAACTTAGTAATCACCATTCTGGAAATCAACCTTGGGAAAGAATTTATGACTAAGTTATCAAAAGCAATTGCAAGGAAAATAAAAATTGACAAGTGAGACATAATTAAGTGAAAGAGCTTTTGCACAGCAAAAGAAACTACCAACAGAAAAAACAGACAACTTACAGAAATGAAGAAAATATGTGCAAACTATACAACCAGCAAAGGTCTAATATCCAGAATCTATAAAAAATTTAAACAATAAAACAAGCAAAAAACAAATAACTTCATTTAAAAGTAGGCAGAGACATCAGTAGGCAATTTTGACTTTTACTTGGACCATCCACTTTCTGTTACATACAGGTTGAGTATCCCTAATCAAAAATTCTGAAATCCAAAATATTCCAAAATCCAAAGCTTTTTGGAGCACCAACATGACATAATGATCCAATGAGCATTTGGATTTATTTTAAGTTTTCAGATTATAGATGCACAAATGATAAATATATAATGCAAATACTCTAAAATTTAAAAAAAAATCCAAATCTAAATTACTCATTTTAGATAAGAGATATGCAACTTGTAATTGTGTATACATTATCTAAAGTAGACATGAAACGTGCACTTTAATTTTATCATTTTTAATAATTGTTTTCTAATGTTCCTTCTGTTCATATACATTTATTTGCCTTTTTCATTTGTCTTTCGAAATAATCAAATATTTTTAGTCTATTTGTCTTTTTTACCAGTCTTTAATTTATACAGTATGTGTATAATTTATACAGAGTGTACTATCTCTTTCATGCTTAAAATTTTACTGGTACTAGGAGTTGCCAGACTTTCCAAACAAAATTCTGAGATTCCATTTTTAACATATTTGTGGAGTTAATACTTAACTTACTTGTAAAGAGAGATGAGAACTAGTCATCTACGATGTAAGATGGCATCATAGTTGATTACAAAGATAGTGACTTGTGAGGCTAATTTTGAGAGTTCTTTAAAGTAAAAGCTCAAAATATATACCTTAAAGGCAAAATTCACGCTGGTGTAAAATCAGAAAGCCTCTGTATCAGCTTTGATAGAATCTCTTTTCTATGGTTAAAAGGGAGAAAATTCAGAATCAAGCCTACCAAGATCCTGATTCTAAAGGTTGAGTAGCGACACACTAAATAACTATATATTATGGCTAGATTTATTATATTAAGTTATGAAAAGACCCAGGGAAGTAGTCAAAGCCTGAGATATGGGTGAGTACATTTGGGCAAACTGAAGCAAGATATATAATTGAGCCATAAATCCCCCTGGAGGCCTTTTGCTGGCAGTATCAGCCTCCCTTCCCAATAAAAAGGTTAGTCAGTCTTTCTCTGCATAAAAGCCTTTTAATAACTACCATTTGCCTCTCAGTGAGACACAATTTTCCTTGGGATTCCCCTCTCCAGTTCCCACCACCATTCTCCTGAATTCTGTTGGAAGAGAGAGATCTTGAAATAGTGGCTCTAAGACAACTCTACTTGCAAACAAGTTAGCTTAGACAAGAACGGGTTGCCAGTTGGTATTAACAGCAATAGGAAGAGCATATGTGTGGATTTCAAAAGTTATAGAACAAGAAAAACTGAAATATTAACTTGGTTAGGCTAACTTTATTAACATGAATGTCAGAATTCATGTTTGAACATGTTGTTTTGATAATCGTGTTAATGGAAGCCCTGACTCACACATGACATGATGACATACAGTCAATGAGGTTTTGATCTCTAAATTTTTTAGCATGTTGCTGAAGCAATCCAAAGACTAGGGAGTTGGGAATAATGGAATTTATTATTATGTGTAATCTAATCAGATAATTCCCAACTACAATCACGTGGCACATGGCATTTCAGTCAAGGATGGATTACATATATGGCAGTGGCCACAGAAGATTATAATAACCTATTTTTACTGTACCTCTTCTGTATTTAGGTATACAAATGCTTATCATTCTGCTACAATTGCCTACAGTACAATAACATGCTCTACAGATTTATAACCTAGGAGAAAGGGGTTATACCAAATAGTTTTGTGTAAGTACACTCTATGATGTTTACACAACAATCAAATCACTTTACACTGTATTTCTCAGAAAGTGTTCTGTCATTTAGCCATGCATCACTACATATTCTTCTCAAAGCCCATAAAGACACATTATGAAAAGAGAGAACACTGTATTCTTCCAAAGCTCTTCAGTAGGCTAGAGATGATAATGGCAGGGGAATGTTGCAATAGAATTGGGTTTTCTGGTTTCAATAAGAAAGATGGAATTTCTCTTTAGGCCCCAGAGCAAAATAAAATGTGGACCCTCTTGTTCAGAAAGCAGGAAAATAGTGCCTTTAAATGTACTAAAATAAAAAGTATTTTCTTACACAGTATCTCTCGCAACTTGTCATGGGGTTTTTATTTGCCATGTAATTAATGTCATTCTAGATTTTAAAATAATAAGATAAAATAAAGTATTAGCATGCAACTTTTAATGCTAGTCTTCGTATTTTTCAATGCTAAATTTAAATACAAATAGAAGATGTTAAACTCATTTACACAATCACAAAATTTAGAGTAAATTTTTTAAATCTTGTATGTGAATGTGTATTGTATTATGACCACAGGAGCAGGCTAAAACTAATTGCTTTTATTTCACTTCCTGACAGGTGCACAATCTAGCAGCACTCTCTACCTTTGGCTTACTGATGAGTAGGAAAGGTCTGAAAGAAAAAGAAAATATGGTTGCCTTATTGTTCTCCTCTATCAATATTTTCAGCATAAATGGTTGGTTAATACAGAATAGTAACTTGAGTGAAAAAGAAAGATAGGATTTCCTGTTTTTTTTTTTTTTTTTTTTTTTTCTTATACCACCACTGGTTTTTTTTAACCTCTGCATTTGAAGCAAGTCCTCTTTCAAAAGAGATCATAGTGGGTTGTTAACGAGCCCACTTTGTCCATTGCAGCCATAGCAGACTTACTTGGTACTGACTTTAAGTCTCATTAAACTCTCATGCAGAATTCTATGCTTACTGATATTGCAAAAACTAGGTCAGTGATGGGCATGCCTACTAGGCAAAACTTTCCTTCACATGCATACTCTATTGTTTTATCAGATGTAACACACAAAACACAAGTGCTATGATAAAATTGCTAACATTTCAAGATGGCAATAGCAGAGCCTTAGTTACATGATGCTTCTGAGCTCAGGGCCTTGTCTTACTGTACAGGTCATATGTCCACAAAGCTGTTCCTTTTTTCCAAGCCTTTTCAAGTGATGTTTGGTTACTACGGTATCTGTGTACTAATGTGTAGGAAATGCCTTAATGTTTCAGAAGATATTAGATACTATATATATATATATATATATATATATATATACACACACTAAATGAAGCTATTTTATCCTTCTTACATTTTGAATCTGGAAATCTAAAGTTGATAAAAAATAAGGATTGTGGCCTGCTTCTATCTCACAGAGTTTACTGTGGTACTATGTAACCTTTTCCTGGTTATTTTCCCAGCCTCCAAATTTATAGTAGTGATAAATATTTTAACTGAGAATCTTCACTTCAAATTCCTGATCTGTGAATTAGAGACTATTTTGGTACAAATAGCCAACTAAAAACACTTGTGAATAGAGCTCTATTCACAATAGCAATTGACTTGGAACCAACCCAAATGTCCATCACTGATAGACTGGATAAAGAAAATGTGGTACATATACACCATGGAATACTATGTAGCCATAAAGAGGAATTAGATCATGTCCTTTGCAGGGACGTAAATGAAGCTGGAAGCTATCATTCTCAGAAAACTAACACAGGAACAAAAAACCAAACAGCACATATTCTCACTCATAAAAGAGTTGAACAGTGAGAACACATGGAGGGGAACAACACATGCTGGAGCCTGTAGTGGGGGACTGTGCAAGGGGAGAGAGAGTATCAGGACAAATAGCTAATGTATGTGGTGCCTACATGGCTTAAAACCTAGGTGATGAGTTGATAGGGGCAACAGGCCACGATGACAGACACATACCTATGTAACAAACCTCCACGCTCTGCACATGTATCTCGGAACAAAGCAAAATACACACACACACACACACACACACACACACACACACACCCCAACCATTAGAGCTGCTGTATTGCCCTTCCCCCAAGATAGTAAACCAAAAACACTATTATATTCCTCAGAGAACTACAGGAATTGGAGCATAAAATATGTAAAGATGTAGATTGGTGGTTCTTAAAATATTCTTTCTTAAACTCATTTGTTTGACCAGTGTCAAAGCCAGACTGAACATGGTTTGGTGTAAATTTTTTCAGGTAAAATACCAATTGCTGCTGCAGTTCTACACATGATACAATTGTTAGAGCAGAATGATATGGTATCTAACACCTGACATGCATTATTAATCCAACATATACTTTCAATCAAAACAAACAAAAGCAGAAGTAGTTTGTTTTTGCATAGACATGCAATTTCTGCATATGTGTACATGGTTTAAGTTTCACAGAACAAGGCAATTCTGATTTCTTTCATAGTATGTTCTAGAGAGAATTTATTGTCTTGATATCAGTGAATCAGAAAAACAAATGACTCTTTCTCACTAAACTTGATTTGATTATTTTCTAATAAATCTTGAGGCTACCAACAGAAGATATCAAATCTAAGCCCAGAGCAGAGGCAAACTTCTAAAAGACATTTGGTGGCAAGCAGATTACATTGGATCTTTTCCAATGTGATTGGGATGAAGTAATTTATTGTCCAAGAAAAAGGTACATTTTAAAGATATAAATTTTCTTCTTCCACAGTTCTTCTGCTAGTATCGTTTGTTGACTTAGGAAATGAATCATTCCTTTAGTGGCCCACAGTGTCTATTATTCTCATATTATGTCTACGTGTGCTCAGTGTTTAGCTCCCACTTAACATTGAGATATGTGGGAGATAAACATTGAGCACACATGGACATAATATGCTAAACACAGGCTAAACTCAAAGTATTTGGTTTTCTGTTCCTGTGTTAATTCACTAAAGATTATGACCTCTAGCTCCATCCATGCTGCTGCAAAGTTGTGTGTGGTCGGGGGGAGGGTGGGAAGGTGGGGAAGAATGGGTTAAAAAACTACCTATCAGGTACTAGGCTCACTACCTGGGTGGCAAGATCCATACTCCACACCTTAGAATCATGTAATAGTCCCGTGTAACAAACTTACACATATACTACTCCTTGTTTCTAAAATAAAAGTTAAAATAAAAACAAAGTTAAAAATAAATACCTAAAAAAAGTGAATCACCAGAAAGGGACTCACTTATTAATATGTAATTTATGCAGTATTTTCTCTAATTAAGACATTCATATCACAGTAATAGCAATAGGTATGTGCCTAGAAAATTCAGTAATCTTATAAAATACACAATCAACCCCAAGTAGCTGGCGTGATAAAACAATAAGCTAGACTGATAAAACATGGTGCCATGTGGGGAGAAAAAAACTACTTGAAATTGAATAGTTTGTATGCAGAATGCAATATAAATCTCACAGAAGTGGCCAGTATATGAGTGTCATCTTTTCCATAGTCAAAATCTCTAGGTTCATAAAAGTGCTATAGTTATACCAAGTATCATATTTAAATAATTTTAATTCTCTGCTTTTGCTAATTTTAGTGATCCTAGTGCCCAAAGGAGAAATGCTTAGCTTAGTAAATGAAGGAATGGTTATATTAAATTAGAATATGTTATACCCTTCCCTGGCCATTTTATGTTTCTCATGCCATTGAACCCTTAGAAAGAAAAGATGATTACTTTACTGGCCAAGGTAATTGATCCTAACTGTTGCTACACAATAACTCAAGGCATTTTGTGTAAGGAATTCAGGATGATTCACTGGGGCACCACTTAGTACTTCATTTTCTAATAGTCCTGCTCACCAGGGCGCTGTAGCAATTGATTAAAATGAAAATCACCAAGAATTCAGATCACATAAAAATGAAAGTTTTCTTTGAGTTTCCAAAGTCCATTGTATTATTCTCATCCCTTTATATCCTCATAGCTTAGCTCCCACTTATGAATGAGAGATGGGATGTTTGGATTTCCATTTTTGAGTTTCTTCACTTAGAATAATTGTCTCCAATTCCATCCACGTTGCTGTAAATGTCATTATTTTGTTCCTTTTTATGGCTGAGTAGTATTCCATGATATATATATATTCCACAATTTATTTATCCATTTGTGGACTGATGGACATTTGGACTGGTTCCTTCTTTTTGCAGTTGTGAATGTGCTGCTGTAAACATGTATTTGCAGCATCTTTTTCATATAATTACTTCTTTTCCTCCGGGTAGATATCCAGTAATGGGATTATGGGATTAAATGGTAGTTCTACTTTTAGTTCTTTAAGGAATCTCCACATTCTTTTCCATAGTGGCTGTACTAGTTTACATTTTCTGCTGCAGTGCGAAAGTGTTCCTTTTTCAACACATTCATGCCAATATCTATTACTTTTTGATTTTTTGATTATGGCCATGCTTGCAGGAGTCAGGTGGTATCACATTGTAGTTTTGATTTGTATTTTCCTGATCATTAGTAATGTTGAGCATTTTTTCATATGTTTGTTGGCCATTTTTGGATCTTTTTAGAGAGTTGTCTATTTATGTCCATAGCACACTTTTGGATAGGATTGTTTATTTATTCTTGTTGATTTTTTGAGTTCCTTGTAGATGCAGGGTATTAATCCTTTGTTGGATGTTTCGATTGTGAAGATTTTCTCCCACTCTGTGGTTTGTCTGTTTACTCTGCTGATTATTTCTTTTGCTGTGTAGAAGCTTTTTAGTTTAATTAAGTTCCATCTATTTATCTTTGTTTTGCTTCATTTGCTTTTGGGTAGTTGGTTATGAAGTCTTTGACTAAGCTAATATCTAGAATGGTTTTTCTGATGCCATCTTCTAGAATTTGTAGGGTTTCAGGTCTTAGATTTAAGTCCTTATTCCATCTTGAGTTTATTTTTGTGTAAGGTGAGAAATGAGGATCCAGTTTAATTCGCCTAAATGTGGCTTGCCAATTATTCCAGTACCATTTGATGAGTAGGGTATCATTTCCCCACTTTATGTTTTCGATTTATTTGCTTTGTTGAAGATCAGTTGGCTGTAAGTATTTGGCTTTATTTCTGGGTTTCCTATTCTGTTCCATTGGTCTACATGCCTATTTTTACAACAGTACCATGCTGTTTTGATAACTATGGCCTTATAGCATAGCTTGAAGTCAGGTAATGTGATACCTCCATATTTAATCTTTTTGCTTAGACTTGCTTTGGCTTTCTGGGCTCTTTTTTAGTCCCATATGAATTTTAGGATTTTTTTCCTAGTTCTATAAACAATGATGGCAGTAATTTGATAGGAATTGCATTGAATTTGCAGAATGCTTTTTGCAGCATGGTTATTTTGGCAATATTGATTCTACCCATCCATGAGCATGAGATATATTTCCATTTATTTGTGGCATCTATGATTTCTTTTGCCAGTGTTTTGTACTTTTCTTTGTAGAAGTCTTTCATATTCCTAAGTATTTTGTTTTATTTTTGCAGCTATTATAAAAGGGGTTGAGTTGTTGATTTGATTCTGAGCTTGGTTGCTGGTGGTTTATAGCAGTGTACATTAATTTTGTGTCCTTAAACTTTGCTGAATTCATTTAACAGTTTTAGGGCTTTTTGGAGGAGTCTTTGGGGTTTTCTAGATATACAATCATATCATCAGCAAACAGAGACAGTTTGACTTCCTCTTTACTGATTTTAATGCCTTTTATTTCTTTGTCTTGTTGGATTGCTCTGGCTAGGACCAAGAAATGAAGAGATAAGATCCAAGTAAGCTGAATTAGACACAAAATGGGAGATATTACAACCAATAACACAGAAATACAAAATCTTTCAAGGCGACTATTCACATGTATAAACTAGAAAACCTGGAGGAGATGGATCAGTTCTTGGAAATATACAACTCCTTAGATTAAACCAGGAAGAAACAGAGACTCTGAACAGACCAATAACAAGCAGTGAAATTGAAATGGTAATAAGAAACATTGCCAACAACAACAAAAAAGTCCAGGACAAGATGGATTCACAGCTGAATTCTATCAGACATTCAGGGAAGAATTTATACGGACACTATTGATGTTATTCCACAAGATAGAGAAAGAAGGAATCCTTCCTAAATCATTCTATGAAGATAACATCACTCTAATACCGAAATCAGAAAAGGATATGACAATAAAAGGAAACTACAGACCAATATCCCTGATGAATAGAAATGTAAAATTTCTTAACCAAATATTAGCTAACTGAATCCAACAGCATATCAGAAAGATAATCTACCATGATCAAGTGTGTTTCATACCAGGTAAGCAGAGATGGTTTAACATAGACAAAGTCAATAAATGTGATACACCACATAAACAGGATTCAAAACGCAAATCATGTGATCATCTCAATACAGGCAGAAAAAGCATTTGACAGAATTCAGCAGCATCCCTTTATGATTAAAACCCTCAGTAAAATTAGAATAGAAGGGATATACCTCAATGTAACAGAAGCCATCTGTGACAAATGCACAGACAACATAATACTGAATGGGGAAAGTTCAAAAGCATTCCCCTTGAGAACCGGAACAATAGAAGGATAGCCACTCTCACACTTCTATTCAACATAGTACTGGCGACTAAACGTTTTATATACAAAAGAGAATAATGGATGATGAGAAACAAAAAGTGTAGAGAGTTCTGGATATTCTCATTTGCCTTTCCAAATATACTTGCCATCCTCCTCTACTATGCTTTTTGACCCTTGTGGACTCTATCAGCTGGGTTACCCTGATGCCTGGCTTATAATAGAAGTTGCCTAATGTGAATCACTTGTAGGAATTTATTCCACATTGCCTCTCAGAGACATCATAATGAGGATCTGTTAAATCCTTCTACCAAAGGCCTCTTACCCAGAGGTAAAACCATTACCCATTGGTGCCTGGAGTCACTTCCTCCCCTTGTCCTCTCATGCATAGAGGTGGCAAGTTTTCTGCTCTTGCTGGCACTTGACCACATCTTTGTAAATAGCCCCTTAATTAAATCATCATCAACCTTTTGAGAAGTTTTATGCTAAAATCGTAACTGATATGGAATTTCATCAAATTCAAGAGTGGATGCAGAGTGCAGAATCATTGTTTAGGGGCATTATTTTGCATTTTTATTTATTTTTAATTTTTATTTATTTATTTATTTATTTTGAGTTGGAGTTTTTCTCTTGTTGCCCAGGCTGGAGTGCGATGGCATGATCTGGGCTCACCACAACCTCCACCTCCCGGGTTCAAGGGATTCTCCTGCCTCAGCCTTCTGAGTAGCTGGGATTACAGGCATGCACCACCATGCCTGGCTATTTTTTTCTTTTCTTTTGTTTTCTTTCTTTCTTTCTTTTGTATTTTTAGTAGAGGCAGGGTTTCTCCATGTTGGTAAGGCTGGTCTTGAACTCCTGACCTCAGGTGATCCACCCACCTCGGCCTCCCAAAGTGCTGAGATTACAGGTGTGAGCCACTGAGTCTCACCTATTTTGCTTATTTAAAGAGCAATAATGTGACAAAAAGTTGGATAACATAATAAAGCTACTTGGAATGTATTTAAATTTCAAAATCACACTTTTATTACAATGATATTTCTAGCAGAATTTCAAAACAAAAATTACAAAATACATTATTATTTTGTGTCACATGTAAAATCATAATTAAGGTTATCTCCTATGTTTTATTTTTAAAACTAGCTTAATAGATTAAAAATCATGAAACCACTTTTATAATGTAGAGAATATTTTAATAAACTTTATTTCTGTCTTATAAGTAAAATATTTTTAGACTTTCTTACTCTGAAAGACATTATCTCTGCTTGTTTTATTTCTTAGACTTCATTTCTGACTTTTAAAAAGATATAACAAAATGACCATTTTTTTTAAAAAATGCATGTTCAATGTATAAATTGTCCAATGATTTTCAAAGCATCTGTTTTTTTAAATTATTATCTACAATCTGCATTCAACTTTAAAAAAGTGTTTTGAATGTGAAGACTAAGCCTCATACCTTTACTGCTTCTTTTTGTGGAGGAGAAGAGATAAGAATTGAGTTGTTACCTTTATATTAATGTATGTTGAAAATTCTTTAGTAGGCAGTTCTAGAGTGATCACACATTCTACTTTAGCTGGTACAGACTCAGGTCACAAACTGTTCCAATGTAATTATTAATAGTGCATTTTCAAATGATCAGTTTAGATGATAAATTATGTGGTTGCTTAAAGCAGTCCAATAGGCAGCAATTTCTACTTGCCTTTGTTCTTCATTATATATTTTTTCTGGTTATTCTTTAAACTTTTGTATTAAAGGGCTTACTTTTTAGTAAGCGTTCTTTGAAACCTATTTAATGTTTAGAGGAAAATCAAAAGTTCTTACAATACCCAATGACTCACTGTTTAACTCTGACTTTCAAGAGAATTAGACCTTATAATACTCTGTTTATGAATGGCGGAGGAATTAGTATGGAGCATTAGTTGGGAAAAGCTTAATGGTAAACACATCCTGAAAGGTAATAGAGAGAGGAAACAAAAGGCCATTATTTATTTACAGGTCTAAAAACAATGTGTTCAAAAAAATCTAATTCATATCCATGTGGTCAAGAACAGTATTGATCTGCAATATTTTTAAAGAATAATATTTAGTAAAACAAATGCATGTGGATAATTTTTTAATGCAAAAAAATGATTCAAATAAAATTACATCTGTAGCATTAAAAAAAAAAAAGACCAGTAAAAAAGGAAATTAAGCAACATCTTTACCATATCTTCCTTTACATACATATTCCCAAGCACTGTCTAGTACCAATCAAAGTCTGAAATGTATGTTTTAATTGAATTAATGTATCTTTTCATTTTGATCATACATATTCAAATAATCTGCATATAACATACATATTATATCACTGTATTCAACATACTGGTTATATTCTTTAAATTATTTTCTCATCCTCATATATATATTATTATTATTTTGAAATATCCTATATTATTTATTATTATTATTTGAAATATCCTATATATATTATATATATCCTCATATATATATTATTATTTTATTATTATTATTTTGAAACAGAGTCTCACTCTGTCACCCAGGCTGGAGTGCAGTGGCATGACCTTGGCCCACTACAACATCTGCTTCCTGGGTTCAGGCAATTCTCTCATCTCAGCCTCCCAAGTGGCTCAGACTACGGGTGTTCACCACCACGTGTGGCTAATTTTTGTAGTTTTTGTAGAGACAGGGTTTCAACATGTTGGCCAGTTGGTCTCAAACTCCTGATCTCACTTATATTTAATAAGCGTTAAGCAAGTATCTAGTATAAGACTAACTCTAATTTAACAAACCATTGCAGAAATAAGTATTAAGTTAATAAAGTTAAAATAAAACATATACACTCACCACGCTGGTGACTTATATAAATTCATTTGCTTTTATATTTAGTAACCATAGGGCCAAAGAATATATAAACTCCAGTTGATGACAGGAAATGAATGTTCCAATTTTTCCTTATGTAAGTAAGACAAATAAGAAGGAATAATGAAAACTTTCAACTCTCATTAGCTCAATTCCTTTTTATAACAGAGGGAGAACTTTTTCCAATGCAAAATTTACTGTTTATGAGCATCTGCCTATCTCTAGCAGTTTCTTACTCCCTACTCTCGATATTCCTGTAATCAGGGATGAGTCAGTAAAAGGTATGAATTTAGTGTTTTGTGCATTTCCTATTCTACTGCATTTAGCATGAGGCATGCTTTATGCTTAATTCCATTTTTAGTAATGATAAAATTAATCGATACATTCATTAGAGGCCAGTATTACTTTTGTGATTTACACATATAGTTTCAACATCTATTAATGATCATTGAACAGACCTATTATTTAATTACGCTTATAAAAGTTACTTTCTAATTCTAACATCTCTTCTGTAGTTATTGACTAGAATTATTCTGCAAATAATTTTCTTTTTCAACTATTTAATTATACTGGAATATCATCAAGAAAAGAAAGACATGACATATACTATATTTTTTTCCTTTACTTAACAGTTTACTGAAATCTGTCAGTATGGTAACATTGCCAGAAAAAATAAGAAAGGAGATTTAAGTTAGCCTGGGGTTCTAGTCCTTTAAAAATGGAGAAACAAAATCTATATTAATCAGAGTACATTGCTGATCCCAATCAGATTTGAAAATGTTTCTTTTCTCCCTCAACAGTTTAAGAGCACACAGTTAACAGAATTAACTTTTATCATTGAAGACCTGAGAAGTCTGATTATGGTATTTGTCAATAGAAATATATATCACTTAGCAGACGTGAAACAAATAAAAATAGTTGCAATTAAAAGAGGTTTTCTCACCGATTTTTTCTAGTCAAAATGAATCCTTTTCCTTTACATTTAGACTAATGTTGCCAAATATTTAATTAATATTTTGCTAAGGTTAACATTAAATCAAAAATAACTTTTTTCTTTTCTTTTCTTTTCTTTTTTCTTTTCTTTTCTTTAGAGACAGGGTCTGGCTCCATCACCCACTACAGCATGGATTTTCTGGTCTCAAAGGATCCTCCCACCTCAGCCTCCCAACTAGCTGGGAAAACAGGCACACAGCACAACGACTGGCTAATTTTTGGTGTTTTAGAGATGTGATCTCAGTATGTTGCTAACGATTTCACTTTAACAGAAAATAGCAAAGTAGGAGAAAGGTAGCCTTATACTTTTACTACTGGATTGTAAATTTTAGAGGAGAACCTTATCAATTTTGTTCTTTGATGCATTAACAGCATCTGTGTGGTGTCAGTAATTGCTCAATACATACTTGCTAAATGAATGACTTTATTAAATTTTCCTTAAAGTGATCTGATAGTGAAGACAACCGTGAGATTTTATTTACACATGAAAAAGACATTTCACTATAATGAACCCAAATCAAAATTGATTGGATGTTTTCTTCCTTAGACCCGTATTTCTACTCTTGTTACTTAATTGTGAAGAAATCTATGAGAGACATATTCTTCTGTATTTCAAGGTATGCCCAATACCTGGATATTCAGGAACACAATAATTTAATGAATCTTAATTTCTCTTTCATTGGTTTGTGTTGTACTTAAAAATGTTGTATTTACATCAGTGGGTCTTTTTCTTTGAACGTAGGAGAAGCTAATACAATTTATTCATATTCAATGTTAAATCACATTTGATATTTCATAATGCATATTTGCAGTTTGCTAGCATTTGACATTTGTAGAGAATTTCTAGGCTTAAAAGTATATATATTGACCGGGTAAGGTGGCTCATACCTGTAACTCCAGTATTTTGAGAGGCCAAGGCAGGCAGATCACAAGGTCAGGAGTTTGAAACCAGCCTGGCCAACATAGTGAAACCCCATCTCCACTAAAAATATAAAAAATTAGCTAGGGGTGGTGGTGGCTGCCTGTTATCCCAGCTGCTTGGGAGGCTGAGGAAAGAGAATTGCCTGAACCTAGGAGGCAGAGGTTGCAGTGAGCCAAAATCGTGCCACTGTACTTCAGCCTGGGCAGCAATGCAAGACCCCCTCTCAAAAAAAAAAAAAAAAAGTATATATATCTAATATTAATATTCTCTAACCACTGATTCTCAATTTCACATTTCTACAGTAGTTAACTATCTTTAAATCTTTAGGAAACTGATTCCGTCTAGGTGGTACAGATTTATACTGCATTAAGATGGCATACATATTATCTTATATAGCCCAAGTTCTATTGTTACTGCTTTTATTAGTAGTAAAGGGCTTTTGTTTGTTTTGTTTTGTATAAGCCAAAGACAAACTCTTATCTCCTGAGAAATATTCCAATGAACTGAAAAGAAAAAAAGAAAGAAGAAAGAAGTCCCTTGGCAAACTTGAGTTTCCTATTTACTGAAGGTTTATTACTGCAATTAAAAATTTTATGAGCACAATTTTATGTTTTAAAATTTTGGAAAAATATGAATAAATACGTTTCTTACTATTTGAAAATTCTTTGATTGTTTAATTTACAAAATGTTCCTAACATTTCCACAGGCAAATTACCAAGAAGGTATTCAGTAGCAGAGATTTTATTAAATTCAGTTCCATATATTGGCATTGAGATTACCAGATTTGTATTTTAAAAGAACGTTTTAAGTGCTGAAATCAGAATAATTGTATTTTAAAAGGTCACTAAGAGTTTTAATAATAACAATACCTATTATTGTTCACTTATGTTCCAAGTGCTCTATAAATACTCCTTATGCAGTTTCTGTCAATCTTCAAAGCAATTATATTAAATAGTAGTTATTTTTATCCCTATTCCATAGATCTGATGTCTGAGGTAGAGTGAAATCAAATGACTTTCTCAAGATGCTAAGATGGGACATGATAAAATAGGTCTTTTCATTTCTGTAAGATTTTCGGATTTTTCAGCAGTGGTTTTTGTCTACTTAAAATACTCTTGAGAAGTTTACTTTAATTCAATATTATGATTTAAAACATTAAAAGTTATAACAGAAATGTTTAAGCCTTAAGTCCAGCAGACAGATTTTTATTATCCTGTTTATACATTTAGCATTAACATTTAGTATTAACAATCACTTTTTGTTGGCTTTGAGTAATGTTTGATCCCATTTACAAACTTAATTAATTAATCATCAAATATTTTAACTGCATTTAAAAATTTAATATATTTGATTTATTTTATAAGTACTTTAACTGCCTGACTTAGCAAATAATACTTTTCTGAATTAAAATATTCATTAATGTTTAATAAAATAAATATATAGATAATTTAAAATTTTCTTAAATGCTCTAATAGTACATAACATTTGTAGAATTTCAATTTGATATTTGCTTCTTTTTACAAACTACTACTACTATTATTTTTTTCAAACTAGACTCTAGACTTAATTCTAAACTTTCCTGAATTGAAAGACATTTAGTCACAAAGAAAATGTTTCTAGCCTCATTGCTTGAGATTACTGAAGACTAGGTATTTTTGGCCTTGTGTGAAACTGGAATCTGCAAACAGTCAGATAAACTTTTCCTACCATCAATCAAGAAAGACATTATACCTTCCCAAGTAATTTTGTGAGTGTGTTTTTCAGTACGCTTGAAGTTAATACAGATAAAGAATGTTGACTGGGATGCTTCCCAGATTTGTATATGTGACATTGGTGTTCACATAAAATCCTATTTATAGAGTTTCTTGTAAATTAATTCATAACACAGATGAGAGATTTATGAAGTTCAACTCCTAAGAATCCGGATATATGTATTATCTCATTCTTTTCTACTTTTAGAGTCTGCCACTCTTACCAAATTTGATCATTAAATTGGAATTTGCCTTTTCTTGTTGAGAGACATATACATATATATTTCTTTTTTCCTTCAAATTTCAAAGGCATTTAAACTTGATATAACTCTAAAATATGTAAATATATTTTATGTACATGATAAAGACTTGGAACTTTATGGACTCCTCCTCATTTCATGTTTATTACACACAACAACTCTTACGGATACTGAAAACATAAATCAGTTTGAATTTTGGCTAGCTTACATGACTTCTTCAAACGGTGGCCCAGTTTACAAAGATAATGCTATTGGCATTTTTGCAGAAGGCATACATTTCCGTGGGTTATTAGACAATTTAAAATTTCCACTGACTGGCAGAATACTGTTTGATGTGAAAATATGATTTCTTGTATTTAAGGCTGTGTCTATCTCTAGGCATTACTTTTTAGTCTGTTTGAAGGTCGTATGTATTCTCTTCAAAACTTGCAAAGATACATCTTAATAGAATTCTCCATATGGAACTGATTTAACGCTATATATGTGCTTTGCAAATGTACTATGATAGTTTTCTAACTGCAAGAACTTTTGTAGGCCTAAGTATAAAATTTCTTAAGGTAAATGATTGAAACTTAGAATAAGAAGGAAGAGCCAGAAGAAAGAACAAAGTTGAGGAAATGGACATTTTGCAATAGCATCATCTATATGTCATATGCTAAGCTAGATTACTGATAAATTTACCTCATAGCAATGCTTCATGGAAGATGTTACATTATGAATGATATAGATAAATAAATAAAGCTAGATTTGAAATTTAGATTTGCCTCCAAACAAAAGTACTTTTCACAGGAGTCTATCAACTAGAGAACTATTTGAAAATAACCTATAGTCCCCACATTTTTATAAAGAGAGAAGGTTCAACTTAGCTTTGGATAATAAAGTGCTTTTAAGTGAGGAACACAGCCTGGTGTTCTTTACTTTTTACTTTCTATCACACTGACCCTTTTATATATTTAAAAATTTGGTTTTAGTATTAAATTTAAGAAAAGTTCACAAATTAGGATTTCACACCCTGATATTATGTTTTGCCATTACGTTTTGCAATTGAACATAATGGAAAAGCTACAATTTCTACTACACCAACCAAATAAATAATTTAGAATGTAAAAAAATTATAATATATAAACATGAGGGAATACTATCCAGAAAAAAACGAATGAAATCCTGTCCTTTGTGACAACATGGATGAACCTGGAGGACTTCATGTTAAGTAAAACAAACCAGACACAGAAAGACAAATATCACACAATCTCATGAATATGCAGAATCTTAAAAAGTAAATAAATAAAAGTTGACATCAGAGAAACTAAGAGTACAAAAGTGGTTACCAGGGACTGAGGAAAAGGTTGGGGGAGGAGGGCCTGGTAAATGGGTAAAAAGTTCTAACTAGATAATAAGACTAAATTCTGGTGTTCTGTTATACAGTAGAGCATAAACTATTGTATATTACAAAAGAGCTACAAAAGAGGCATTTAAATGCTTTTAACACAAATAAATGATAAAACACATGAGGTTTTGGATACTCTACCCTGATCGGATCATTATACAACTTCATTACTGATGTTTTGGTGTATCTGAAGCACCATAAATATGTACAATTACAACATGTCAATTAAATAAATATATAAATAAATAAAAATTTCAAATAATCTTTCCTTCAGTGAGCCATCTTATGAAACAAGACAGCCTGTTATTAAAAAAACAGTCGTTTCCTCCATAATATGAAATAAATTATGTCTAAAATTAATGTACAGGCAAACATATGTACTAAAGCAAATATACTGTCTTGTATTAATGTCCCATGGAACTGAGGAGGAGTAAACATGACTTTAACAGAATCCTTTACACTAAATAAACACTACAATGAGATTATTGATTGAAAAGTATATATGGGGAAAAGTTCTTCTGAGTATGATGTTTTGATGTTTATAGTGGTTTCTCTAAAACATGTGGAGTAGGAATGTTATCATTTGATTATTTTGGAAACAGTAAGGATGGCCTAGCTAAGCATGTCAAAAAGTTGGAAGTACAATTAAACAAAATTAAATGCATTAAAATTAGTATATTTTAATTAAATGAACATAATGGTGATCTATGGTTTAGTCAAGTTGTTATTTAGAATTATGAACAGTTTGAATTTTTGAATGTATGCTTAATAGAATTATGGTCATTCATATAATATTCTTAAAAATTATAAATCCTATAGTTTTGGAAACTCAGAAAAGATGGTAAAGTTTTATAAAACATTTAAGGCTGTAGTAATTCCTCTTCCATATCTGGCATTGAGTAAATATTAAGTTATTATCATCATCTACTAAAAATATCTGACAAGGAGCACTATGGTATGCTATCTTGTAGTATACCGGTAAATTTTTATTAGTATAACACTACAAACAAGTCTTCAGAAAACACTTTCTCAAGTGTGCAAGATACTTGTCTTTGACAATTTTGTTTTTGCTTGATTAGAGTCTGCAACTATAATACCTTAGATCATCTTCTTGGGATTAACATTTTTTTTTAAGAAAGGAAATTTAAGCTTCTTATGTAGTTATGAAAAATATATTGCTGCTCTCTGTATTCCAAAGCACCAACTAATGACAATAATATTACTGATGTACACTGAAGAAAGCATGTGGGATTGAGTATCTAAATTCTTTATATCCCTTATAAAATTTTATTACTTATGAGTACTGAAAAGTTACTGGAAAATAATTTAGCATTGCTGAGCTGTCACTTGATTATCTTGAACTTAGTAATATTGTAAAAGGAGCATAAAATTCCAAGATGGAAAAAAAAAAGAGGTTAAATAAAAAGCAATAGTAAAAACTACAGTGCAGGATATTAATTGTGTTGAATGGTGTGAGTTTCTGACAGATAATAAACAAGTGATAGATGTGATCTCTAAAATTGCATGCGTATCATGAACTGAACCCTCAGTTTAATACCAGGTCATTGGATTTTACAGTCTCATAAGCTTCCAGGACTTTGCCTGGCACATCAACACAATTGCTTAATGTGCAATAAATTCTACAGCTAGCCATCTGCTTACCCTTTTGACCTTTCCGATTTTATAAAAACCCAAGCCCATAATTTCTCACTTCATGAACCACCAGATTTTTGGAATATGTTATAGTTCAGAGTTACTTTGTCTTTTTTATGCAACCAATGAGACAATATATTGGATAAAATTTGGCAGCAACATGCCTTTTTCATTGAAATGGTTATTAAAGCAATCACTAGAGTTAATAAGATTTAGACTATTTCTACCTATTGTGTAGTTGGATATGCTCATTTAAACAAATGTGTGCTAGTGATGGGGATTCTTAAATCTAACGGTATGCAAACTGCAGGAAATAACTTCTAAAAAAGTTAAGAAACCAGGAAAATGATTCCAAAATATTTATACATTGGTAATATATAACTTTGAATTTACATGAATATTATATTATTTTTGCATTTTTGGTTTAGTTCATAAATAATTTCCGTAATCATGTGGTAGAGAATTTCTCATTAGAGACATAACAATATATTATGCACTTGAAGAAAAGTTTAAAGAATATCTTTAATTTTATGATGATAAACTCAAAGGGCCAGAAGAATTAGAATTCGGACAAAAATAAATTACGAAACTCACACATGTTCCCATAGCTAGTGGCAGAGCTGGGGAAGACCCTGGAGCTTCTAATCCCTTCTTTAAAATTCCTACTATCTCCTGAGCATAGACCAACTCTTAGCCTTGAGAAGCTGATGGGGAGAAGGCAGACAAATATCTAATCAACGGAAATCTAAGTGCCAGAACTCTTTAACCTCTAGTGATTTCTCCAAGAATTCTTTTCCATCAAGACACTTATGATTGCAATGTATTTTTGATAAAAGAATTGGAGGTGTGGAAGCATCAGAATATAGTAAAGCCTTGCTCCTTCCAGACACGGCAACTGCCCAGCTTTCTTCTCTTTTCTCTGCCATCTTCTTTTTTCCACAAAAACCATGGTACTTCTCCTTTTTATCTCAAACCATGGAGTTCTGTAATCTACTGGTCCCTCTGAGGTATAAATTTTTCTTTAAATAAGGTTATTAGGAATTTTTTCTAAACAAAGATTATATTTGCTTTCAGGAAAATAACAGTAAAGGGGTTATAAGTGAGACATAGCTTGGGTTCAAACCCTAGTTTTATTACTTACTGGTTGTGTGATCAAAGAATATCTCACTCTATGATAGCTTGACCTTTGTAAAATAATGATGATAATAATAGTTTATAAGCTCATAGAGAATATATACATACAATAAATTATTAGTATATAATTAAACTATGTTAAATTGATACAATTCTATATATTCTGTATGTATAGAATATATATAATCTCTCTATATAGAATATAGATTTTTAATATATATTCTATATGTATAGAATATAGAATATATAGAATTTTAATAATTCTATATATTTAGTCTCATTTAATTATATATATTCTGTATATAGAATATATATATTTAAATGAGATATAGACTGTATATATTTTATATATGTGCACTCATTTCTTTCAACTCCATAAAAGTTGATATTTTTATTAAAGCAATTGAATTATTTTATTTTTATTAAATAATTTTAATTTGAAAATGGTTCTTATTACAAAGCTGATGATATTTTTTCCTACTAAAAGAATGCCAGATAGATAAAAGGGATAGATTACACTTATTGAATGGCTACTATATGTTTTGCAAGGTGTATTATATTAATTATTTCACTTAATTTTCACAACCGTTAAAAATGTGATATTTTTAAGTACTGATGCATTGTCACCAGTGAATTATGTGTGTGTGTGTGTGTGTCTGTGTGTGTGTGTGTGTGTGTGTGTATTGAAGTCAAACATAACATCTGTATGTTATGTTATTTTATTTCTGGCTTTGAAAATAAAATATAGAGACTAAAGGTAATAATTAAAAAATTGAAAATTGGCCCAGGTCAATCATCAAGGGCTAGGAAAAGATAACCATTCAATTCCTCACCCACTACTTTATGATATATATTTATTTTTGTTTGAAAACTATTCATTGGGATTGGCAAAGACATAATTGTGACTGAGCTAATTCAGAAACAGAGAATTACTCGATGTAATTCTCACTCCCTTCCTTTTTCTTTCCCCATTTTACTTCCTCCCTTTTTACTTTAATCAACATTTATTTTCTCAAGGAAATCTTTGAACAAATTTTGGAAGAATGAGATATAAAATTATTTTGCTTTCTCAAGCAATTCTATTCTGCCACTCATTTCATTTATTTCAAAAATTTAAAAGAAAATGTGTAAACATG
This sequence comes from Sapajus apella, assembly GCF_009761245.1. NCBI lineage: Eukaryota > Metazoa > Chordata > Mammalia > Primates > Cebidae > Sapajus > Sapajus apella. Next base: position 1,266,595 of record NW_022436968.1, on the reverse strand, counting down.
TAGCTAAGCAAAAAATTGAGTAACATCCAGGGAACTTTACATGTTTCATTAATCTAATATAATGAGACCATTCCTCATAAAGCTATAATATTTGACTCCTATTCTGGGTATATATATATATATATATATATACATACATACATATATATATATATATATACACACATACATATATATATATATATGTGTGTATATATATATATATTTATCCTTTAAATAATGTCTTCCTTAAAACACTATCTGTCAATTGTAGTTGATTCTGGCCCCTAAAGTATTAAAACATTTCATAAAGGCAAAGCAAGTCCAAAGATTTAAAATATTTTTTTTTACAGCAAGGGGAGGTAACATTTAATTGAAGTATTGGAACAAACGAAGAATAATATTTTATATTTAAACAACTGAAGAAATGAATTGTTATTGCTCATTACCATCCTTCAAGTAACATTTGCCTTACACACGCAAATACATAAACACACACACACATAAGCATACATACACACATGAAATACATGTAGACCTAGCACTGCTTTCTTCTTTTGTTAAAATCATGGTTCTAAAAATAAAGAACTTTGTATATTAACTGGGCAATGGGCTTTGAGAAATACTGTGCATTATATCACTGTTTTCATCTTTTAGTATTTTTTCTGGGTGATTAGTGAAAATTTTTCACCATTTTATTGCAGTAGGGGACCAAAAGAAGTACAAATTAATTATTCTTGACAGGACTCCAGTGACCAGCAAATGCATCTATGGTATACTTGCCAGATGTCAAGCTGGAACTCAGAGAATACACCATCTTTTGAGAAGAAGGAGCCCTGTGCTGCGATAGAATATCCAGAGAAATTCAGAGAACCTCAGGTAACATCACTGAAAACAGCTTTACTTCATCCTTATATAAATGAACATGTTCTACTGCAGATTACTTTAATATTTGACAATTATTGCAAAACCACAGAGAGAAGGCACTGCAATGATCTCTAACCCGGCATCAAATAATTCATTTTCCATCAAGTTATGCAAGACAGGAAAGTAAAAAGAGATGAATACACATTCTTCTTCTTATTCTTATTTTTTTTTGGCATGTCAAGTGAGGAATAAAACATGAAATACATCTATTTGCAAATAATCCAAATTTATAAATGCCATCTCCTAACTGCAATATTGAAGCCTAAACATCATCTTTTAACATGTCATTATTTTCCTTTAACATGTCCTTATATAAATAAGCATTACAAGATGTCACCAGATGGCAAAACAGTAATATTTATAAATAATTCTCTTTTAAAAGGCAAACCTGTTCAAATGTTTGAACTCAATACTACAATTAATTAGAATGTTGTGCACTAATATTTGTGTTGACATTTTATGTCTTCTTAAACCAGGCTTGAAAATTTGTTTCTGTCCTTTGTAATTCCAGAAATATTTGGGGCAGTTGATGTCTATTAGTTTTATTAATTCATCCATTTTTCATTCAAGTTTCTATATTACCTATTTGAGGGGAAGTTATTGCCTATGCATAGGAAAGCTATGTTAAATAGAAAAACCCTCTCCTTCTCAGAAGCAACATCTGCTAACCCAACCAGTTAATATTCAAAAGATGTTATTTGTAATTATTGCTGACAGGACAGTGTAGTGCAAATAAAATGAGTTTAGAATCAGAAATAACCAGATTTAAATTTAGGGCGATGGGGGCAGAATTCGACCTCTCTGCCTCTTTGGAATTGTAAATGATGTTTTAGTTAGACGTTATTCAAAGGAAAGTTCTAGCATATTGTGAACTCTCAGTACATGGTCAATAAAAGAAAGGTGAAAAAGAAAACATAAATTGCACAGTTCAACTATTAAATTCAAACTATGTCACTAAAACTATATTGTCTATTAATGTCAGATCAGGTGCATTACTTATATTTGTGTATAGAAGACAACATTATACTATCAACACAAGGAAAATCAAACACTATTTCTAACAACTTAACTGTAATTACTCATAGTTTTTGTCTTTCTATCATTTTGAAGAGCCTCATGAAATATATTCTTAAATCCATAATAATGATAGTGTAAGTGTTTCTCTCAACCTTCACATTTAAACAATAACATAATGAAGAGAAGAAAAGCAAATATTATATATGGAACAATGTGCTATGTGATTTTAATATGTTATCTCACATCGATACATCCACAAAGTCACTTAATCTTTATTTTTAAATCAAGAAAGTAAATTACCAAAAGTAAATTAATTTGTAAAAATTTACTCTTACAATTTCAAATATTGTTGCCTGACCACTTTTTCTCCTGTCTTATTGTAATAACCTACCCTGGGCTAGCATCACTGACTCCATCTTAGCTGTAAACTCTAGCCTAGCTTCCCCCTCCCTATCACAGCCCCACTGAGTGCATAACTGGGTTATGCTGCACTTATGAATCATTGAAGCGTACTGTTCCTAACACTTGTAACCATTGTAACCACATCCTACTTGGCATACCCCCCTTGCTATTGTAAGAAAAAAACATTTTTCCCTTTGATCATTGTGTCGCTGGAGCCTGATCACCCCCCTTATTGGTGATTGTATGGAAAACACCTGTGCCCACAGCCTTTTTCTCCAACCTGCTTTTCTGCTTCTGTAAAATTCCTCTTCAGCCAGGTACCACCTCCCCTACCTAAATCAAGGTATAAAAGATAATCAAGCCCCTTCCTCAGGGCTGAGAAAACTTTGAGCATTAGCTGTCTCTTGGTCACCATCTAATAAAAGGACTCTTAATTTGGAACTCAGTGTGTGGCACATTCCTTCTAACTTGCTCAGTCACTACACTATCATATTCCTCCTTCCTCACTACATTTTTTTTTTAACACGTGAACGTGTAGTTCTTTAGGAGTATTGTTGAACATGCCTGTCTTCCTCATTAGAATATTCTTTCCCCAGAACTTCCTAAGGTTTACAATCTCATTTCTTCTGTCATTTAAGTCTGAGCAATGGCTGCTCCATGAACAGGGCTCTTGCTGTTTCCTATCCAAAATAGTCCTTTATCCCAACTTCCTCTCGTTGCATATTATTTAGATTTTTTTCTCCATAACACTTGTCATTACATGAAATTATGATATGTTTGTTTTCTTGTTGCTCTCAGTCCTTCTAAAATGCAAATTGAACAAGAGTAGAATCATGTTGGATTTGTTGCAGTATCCTCAGTGCCTAAAATAGGATGAAACATATTGAAGTTCAAAGTTCATATTAAATATTTGTTGAATAAAATTTTAAAAATGATACATCAATGCTTAAAGGAAACAGTAATACCAAGAAATGGGGTGGATAATTATTTGAAAGATAAAGAAAAGAAAGTCAAACAATAAAAACAGGAAATAAAAGACTGGGAGCTCAGCAGATGTTCATAGACTCCCATACCCTGCTGTTTCCGTGGGACCACAAGATGGCTTTTTTTCTTCCAATTAGAGATTGATTTTAACTTCCTCTTGTAAAGAAGCTGATTGGCTTAACCTTACATCAGGTAACTATGATTAGTTCAAACCACTCTGGTCCTGGTGGCAGAGTAACATAATATAAGTATCATCACTAAAGGCATATTTTTTTTGTCATCCTTAGGGAAGAGAGAAAGCTGTGAGCTCAGCCAATAAGCAAAAGGAAGACTACCACAAACGTAAGAAATAAGTGGACTCTTGAAATGCCTCTACTTATAGTACTTCTTGATTCTTTATTATTTTACCTTTTTCCTAGAAGATTTGAAGGCCATTTACTCCTTAGTCACAATTCAGTTAAACTATTTTATTTAAGGATTTCAAGGGAATTGAATACTGTTGAAAGAGAGCTAAGCATATATTTTATTACTTTTTGATACTTATAAAAGAGAAGAGAAAAACAGCTTTAGAAAACAGAGGGCAATGTAAGAAATTCAACATCAAATAATGTTCTTCATAAGATAGAAGAGGCATATGAAGGTTATGTTTCTGTGGGTTTTTTCACCTTTTTTGAATGTTATTTAACTGAAATAGTTCACATCCTCTTTTTTTAACTTCTGTTTTAAATTCAGGAAAATAAAAGCAGCTTTGTTACGTAGGTAAACTTGTGTCATGGGGGGGTTTTGTACAGATTATTTCATCACCCAGGTATTAAGCCTACTACCAACTGGTTATTTTTCCTGATCCTCTCCCACTTCCCACCCTCCACTCTCTGAAAGGCCCCAGTATGTGTTGTTCCTTTCTATGTGTCTGTATGTTCTCACCATTTAGCTCCTACTTATAAGTGATAACTGCAGTATTTTGTTTTCTGTTTCTGTGTTAGTTTGCTGAGGACAATGGCCTCCAATTCTATCTGTGTCTCAACAAAGGACATGTTATCGTTTTTTTCTATGGCTGCATAGTATTCCATGGTGTATATGTACCTCATTTTCTTTATTCAGTCTATCATTGATAGCATTTAGGTTGATTCCATATCCTTGCTACTGTGAATAGTGCTGCAATGAACATATGTGTGCATGTGTCTTTCTGATAGGATGACTTATTTTTTCTTTGTGTATATTCCCAGGAATGGGACTGCTGGGTTGAATAGTATTTCTGTCTTTAGGTCTTTGAGGAATCGCCACACTGTCTTCCACAAACATAGTCTTGACATCAATGTTTAAGAGTATTCTCTCTATATTTTTTCTGCCATGGATCATTTAACAGACAAGAGAAAAAAAATACTTTGAATTTTTACCATAGCTCAACCAGTTCAGTTTTACTGTTTTGTTCAACTTCTACTTTTATTAAAAACTTACTTACCATATAAATAATTATTGAAACACTGATGAAAATTTGAAAGGATAGGGCACAGTTTTATCAAGTTGAATCAGATAATGGCATGAAATTGAACTTAGACAAAAATATATTGGAATATTTGTCATATCTTGGGATTTGGGCCTGGAGAATCCCAGTCCCATAAACAAGTGTTATTTAACTCTGATTAGTGAAATACTTATGTGTAAAATGAAATGATTATGCTTTCATAGGATTATTTAAATAATTGTATGAGATAATTTATTGAAAACCACATATTTATCAAATACTATTTAATTATAAACAAAATAGACTGTTATATTTATATATAACTAAATATCTTGTAACCACTATAATGGATATGGAAGCTTCTCATGAACTGATATACTGTTAGATGGTCAACACAAAAATTGAATACATTTTATGCTCTTATTTGTTTGAAAAGTCATAAGATATATAAGATACTTATGCACACACACATTACACACACACACACACACACACACACACAAACACACATTCACGTGCTTATGTATAAAGCAAGTGCAAAATTAAAATTAGCCCTGGAAAAGATACATAAGAAACTGATATTGCTAGTTGCCTCTGGAAAGAACTGAGTGAATATGTCAAATGTGAGAAAAAGAATTTCCTTTGTGTCCTTTTAGATTATCAGCTATGGGAATGTATTACCAATACAAAGATGAATAAATGATGTTGAAAACTAAATAAAGTGCCTGTTTCCCTTTTCTTCTTGACTCTTTAAAACTTCCTAAATAAAGGAAATTTAATGTACAAGTTTAAAAGTCTCAGCAGTTAAGATGGATTATTTTACAAATATGTGTTGAATAAAGCCAATCACTTTAGATTATAAAAACATTCTTTTATCTCTCCTATTTAGTTCCTGCTGATTTTAGTTTAGGATTAAAGCATCACGTTGATCATTGCTGAAAACCATACTCAACTGAAAATTGTCTGTTTCACCTTTAACATACATTAGCCTACCTAAAAAACTAAAAATATGAGAAAAAAGTACATGTACTATATAAAATGTGTTTATCATATAAATATTATAAATACATGCTTTGCTCTTCATGTATAATTTTTAAGCTATTTTTATTTCATCATTAGCCTAAACATTCAGTGCTCAATGTTTTTCTAACAGTTCATGAAAAGAGGAAAAACAAATATTAAGCATGTTGTAGTTTGCTCTCTAGCACCTGCCCACTGTTCTGTGCGTTTTAAACTTCTTATGCAGGTAGTAGTCACTTTGCTTTGGAAATGCAGAATTGCCAAGTACTCAAGTCAATCTTTGAATGTTAAAGAAAATATTCTATTCTTTAGAATATTACTTCCTATGCCAAAGAATTCAAAAACAAGTATTCAAAATGAAAACACAGGGAAGACATTTTACAATAACTTATTTACTCATTTTATTGTATGAAGCACAATCATATGTGTTAGTTATAAAATAACAATGCCTCAGATCTGAGTGGTGCTTTATACTTTCACATGTAACTTTTGATTTGATTTCTGCCTCTTTACCTGGAATAGGGATCTCTAACAATGCCAATAGTGATTCATTTTTTCCCTTTGCTGAACGTGGCTTAAGATCAAAATAAAATCTGATATGAACAAAACATGTAATTCATCAGAACATGGAATTTGAAACATATTTCCCCCCCCATTGACGATCAAATCTGCCACAGAATTCATGGCATATTGCCCAAATGGTAGTGTTAGAAATGCTACGCAGAGTTAAAAATCGTGTCTATGTTTTGCTGGCAATAATGTTCAAGCGTAGTTGTCTTACCACATTTTAAAAACCGGCAAAATTCCATTATAACAGATGGACAGAAGCAGAAAGTGCCAGTTCTCAGTGTGGTAGAATCATTTACAAAAGACTTGAGTAGAAGGCCAAGAGAACAAAAATGTTCTGAAATTCATCTATTCTGCTATTAAATACAAGGCATTGCTTCTCAGTTAAGTTTTTTCACACTTACAGTCATGAGTTAATCATACTTTTAACATTATGGCAGCTACAGTTAACAACAATTAAAAAATTGCATTGATTTGAAGAATCCAGGGGTGGAATAAGATGCTTCAGAATACAGAGTGTTACAAAAGATACTAGGAACAAATTGAAAGAGATACTAAGGAAAGGATAAAATCATGAAAGAGGTTGGTAGATATTCTGGCCTTTAGAGGCTTCTTCAATTCCGATATTCAAAAAGTCTATATTATTTGTTTCCTTCTGTCCAATTTTATAGTGCAGTGTATAGCAAAATGATAACTACATGGATATCTTAAATGATTTGGTATTCAAAAGGTACAAATGGTGATTTCAATTTGATTAGTCTTTTAATCAAAAGATTTTCATATTAGAGATAGGTAGACCTTGTGGGGAGGAATTTTTTAAATGGGTAATTAATGTATAAGAAATGAGTCACACATTAAGTTTGGTTAATTCAATGGGGTAGTAGCATTTTTGACTAAACTGTAAACACAATTTGATTAAGAATAATAAATCTCATCCTTTAGCATCCCAGATATATTACTTTTCTATTTCTATTATTAAAGTTATAAATTACCACAAACATGGCTTAAAACAACAGAAATTCATGATTTTACAGTTCCGTGGGTTAGAAGTTTCACATAGATCTCACTAACCTAAAATCAACACATACTCAGAGATGCACTCTATCTTGGAGGTTCTAAAAAAGAATCTGTTTTCTTGCTTTTTCCGTTTCCTAGAGCCCACTTGCATTCATAGTCTCCTATCTTCAATGCCATCAACTTTGCATCTTTCTGATTATTTTCATACAATCACAGTTTTCTTTGCCTCTCCTCTTCTGCCTCCCTCTTTCATTTTTAAATACCTGTTGATTATATTGGGCCCTCCTAATGTAGAAAAATTTCCTTAATTAATATCAGCTTATTTACAATCTTAATTCCATCTTCACCATAAAATTTATCATATTTATATGTTCCAAGGATTAGGATGTTAACATCTTTTTGTGAGGCATGAGGAGAAGCACTACTCTCCCTATCACAATATGCCCTCTAGACTCCAAAGATTCACGTCCATGTCGCATACATAATATATTCATCTTCACCAAGGTCTCCAGAACATCTTTACTCACTAGAGTATAACTAAAAGTCCAAACTCTAGTCTTTATTTTCATCAGTTAAAAAGTCCTGAATTTCATCATCTAAATCATCTAAATTGAGTTTGGGTGAGGCTTTGGATGTAAATCATCCTAAAGCAAAATTCTTTTTTACTTATAAACCTGGAAAACTAGAAAAAAAACAACTATCTGCTCCCAAAATACAATGGTAAGAAAGGAATAGGATAGATATTTCCTATTAGAACTTGAGAAAATGAAAAAAAGAAAGAAAGAGAGAGAGAGAAAGAAAGAGAAAGAAAGAAAGAAATCGCTAGTCCCAAGCATTATCAAAATCTAGCTGGGCAAACTCTATTTGGTTTCAAGGCCTGGGGATGATATATTGTTGCTCTGCCCTTGGGGATCCATGACTCCACTCTGTGGGACATTTTTACATTTTTTCCTGAAAGGTAGCCCATGTTTGCAGCTGAGTATTATTACCAGACTTTCCTGCCTTTATCCTTTTGGGAGTGTGACAACCTTTTTCATTTTATGTTCTTTCAGTCCACTGAGGTCCATAATGACAGCATTTCTGCTGGTATAAAATTCTCAAGACTTTTGTGGCTCTCCTGTGTGTCAGGGGAATTTACTCCATCAGACAAGACAGATCTTTATTAGATAACCCCATAGCTACTTGTGGCTTCAGCTGAGATGATTTAGAGGATCTATGAATCACACAATCTCTTCATATTGCCTTTTTGATGACTAAATATTCTGAATTTTTATCTTTCTAAGGAATTAAGACCCAGCGCCTAGGGGTTGTATTGAGAACTAGCCACTTAGGCATTCCGTGCTTAGCATGTACCAAAATTCCAGATTCCCAGAAGGAAAGCAAGTGTTGAGAAGAAACCATATTGTTTGCATGGTTTAGGGACAGTGAGCCACTCTTTATCAGTTGGGGTGGTGAGAGTTCTCCTGAAATCCAAATTTCCAGATGCCAACCAAGGGCCAATCTTGGAATCAGGCCTTTTAAAAGACAGCAGTCAGGCCAGATATGTTCCTATCTTCCTCACACTTTCTACACTAGGGGCAGTTGCCTGGCCTGAATCTCACAAGGAATGTCTGTGCTGTGATGAGTCCTAAATGGGATCCTTTTGTCCTGTGGGGCTGATTACAGCCCAATATCCTACATGGGATCTTCTGGGTCCAACTACAGGCAGTTACAGGGCTTTGTCTGTCAGGCCTCATGAGGGTAGGTTGTCCTCTCACACCGCTTTGTGAACAAGCAATGCATTCCATTTTTCTGGGGAGTCGAAGTCATATACTCAACTGTGAACCCCTTTTCCTCAAGTAAACCATGCTCATATGCATATCTGCATTCCAAAACAGGTGCCTTTATTCAGAACCCTCCTAATCAGGAGGAGCCTTGGCTGAGGAAATTCCTGAACACTGTTGATATTTCACTGTTGGAGGCTTTCACTGAGGCACTTTTCTCAACTTTGACGCAATGCAGTTTGTCTCCTAACTTTGCCTTCTTTTCCCACATCCAAGCCCAGCATTTCAAAAATAGGCAAGAATCCCTTTTTTCCAGGCTCTTTGATAGTGAGGTGATTCTCCTTGTCTATTCTGTATTCACTTAACTCTCGAGTGTTGTTTCATGTGAAAAATTGAGCATTAACAAGCTAGTGCCTATACATTGCTCTTATTTTCAGCCTAACATTATGTAAATAAAGATCTGATTGCTACTTTCAATTTGACTTGGGTGTTCTAATTGACCATTTCAACTATTGATTGCTCAATAGGTTGTACCATCACATCCTGAGCATTTATTTTCTAAGAGTAAATCCAGATTTTGTCTTTTGTCATCAGGGATGACTAAGAATTTACCAAAGCATCAAGTTTTACTTCCTTTTTGTTTAACAGTACTTCTGTTTATCTATATGTTTCCTCCATCATTTCATTATAAGCAGTAAGAAACCAGGCTCTACCTTTCATACTTTGCTTGAAATCTTTTCAGCTAAAAGTCAATTTTCCTCATATACAAGTCATAATTTTCATATAACTGTGATAAATAATTCTACTTTGGGAGGCTGAGGCAGGCAGATCAAAGGTCTGGCGATAGAGACCATCTTAGCTAACACAGCGAAACTTTGTCTCCACTAAAAATACAAAACAAAACAAAAAAAATGAGTCAGGTGTTGTGGCGCACACCTGTAATACCAGCTACTCAGGAGGCTGAGGCAGGAGAATCGCTTGAACCTGGGAGGCACAGGTTGCAGTGAGCCTAGATTGAGCCAGTGTACTCCAGCCTCGGCAACACAGGGAGACTACGTCTCAGAGAAAAAAAAAAAAAAAACCTACTAAGCTTGCTATCAGTACATAACAATGATGCCTTTAACTTAAATTTCCATGAACACATTCTGCATTTTCTTCTAAACTTTCACCAGCAGTTCCCTTAATGCCCAAATTTCTACAGTCAGTTAATTACTATTTAGGCATTTTCTAAAGCAGTGTATATTTGCTCTGCCATGACACTCATTTTCTTCTAAATCTTCCCTAGCAGAGTTTTTAATATCCATTTTACTACTAGAAATGTGCTCAAAGCAGTTTAGGCCTTTTCTACCATGCTCCTCAAAATTCTTCCAGTTTCTTTACATTGTCCAATTCTAATGCCACTTCCGTATTTTTTAGGTGTTTATTACAGTGGCATTCCACTTTGGGGTACCAAGATCTGTAGTAGTTTTCTATAGCTGTTGTAGCAAATTGCCACAAACCTAGTAGCTTAGAACAACATAAATTTAATATTTCATAGTTCCATAGGTTAGAAGTCTGTTGTGGTTCTCCTGGGACAAATTCAAAGTGTCAGAAAAACTGCCTTCCCTTTTGAATGTTCCTTGTCTTGTCCATTTTCTAGAGTGTACCTGCAACCTGCATTCATTTTAAGCCTCTTTCTCCATCTTGAAAGCTAGAAAACATTGAATTTTTGTGACCAAGGCAAAATCTCCTTTTTTCTCTTTTTCTTCCTCCTACTTAACAGTTTAAGGAAATCTGTGATTATATTGGGATCCTATAAATAGTCTACAATCATCTCCCTATTTTATTATTAGTTGATTAGTAACCTTTATTTCATTTGCAACCTTAATTCCCCTTTTTCATTTGAAATAATGCTTGTCCCAGAGAAAAGAAATGTCAAAATGTAAGACATGTTCAGATTCAATCTTGATTATTGTTCTAACTACATTTGGAGAGTGAAAGATCCCTTTTAAAGTCTTCCCAGGGCCAAATTTTCTGTAAAACTTAAAGTGCCAATATTAAAATACTTTTACTATTTCTTCCTGGATGTATCATACATTATTTACAGACACTGAAGCATTTTCTGAAAAGTATTGTGAACATTAATATATTAATATATTTGTTGTCATTTCTCTGAGATTAGTGAAGAAAGAATCATGTACAGAGGAGTTAAATGATGTCCCAGATCCCAGAGTGACACTGCAGTGTAAAAAGTTCTTAGCTCAAGACTTTGTCTATCACCAGACCTCCATTCCTTGTCTTATTAAAAAAGTGTTATTAATTATCTAACCAAAATTATAATGAGGCACACAAAAATCCTTAATAGTTATGAAATGAGTTCAAGAATTGTAAGGAAAGTAATTGGTTTTCTTCAAAACTTACTTTCAAGCATCATAGGACTAAAACGTAATAACAGAGACTGAACTTTGTTTCAACTCTGCAGACTAACATTTTTTATCATTGTTAATATGTTTCACTTACATTAACAGGTCTCTATGAGTTCCCTCTCGTGGTTAATCTAAAATATAAAAAAGCCCATTTTCTTCATTTACCTCTGATGGCGGTGCATTAGGGAGATAAGGCGCCATAACTGCCAGTGGTGTGAGAGATTTGTATTTCAAATTCTTGTCTGGAGTAGTTTCTTAAATCTGTTGATGATTAAAATACATATTTTATACCACTGTTATAGGAAGGAATATGCTTTCAGCAATTATTTTTCCTAGTTATTTCCAAACATATCAGAATAATTGTTAACTAAATTATAACTCAAATGTTGTCCTAGGAAGTAGTAAAATGTTTTACCTGTATATATAAATATGGAATTATATAAGGCATTTTTGTCTCAATAGGAAAATACTGTTACAACCCTTTTGTCTTCCATGAATATTTTGGGGATTTAGATTAGATAGCCTGTTTGTTATGCTTGAGACTTGTGCTGTTGTGTGTCCTTACCCTACAAACATCTTTCCATGTACCTTACATATTGGACAATAGTTATGTAGGTGCATGTATAGTTTATCACTCTAATAAATTATAATTATCTTGAAAAACTAAGATGCATGTCGGATTTAACTGTAGATGTCATCCAACTCTTAGTCCACTGCCCTGAAATGTGGTTGTTAATTAATGTAGAATGAAATTATACATTCTCATAAACATGAAATTTTGTTGACTACACAGTATACATAGTTATTTAAATAATTATGAATAATACAAACATAATCGTAATAAAAACAATATTGTCTATACTTACAATTTTATAAAATATTTTTGTTTATATTTTGTGCACATTTAAATCTGATGGTTTGGTATTATATGCAATTATAGAAGTCTATGTTATGAATTTCATAATAAGTCAGTAATCTGTTAAATCATCCACAATGGACTAAATACTAGTCTTTTTTATTATAAAAACTGACTATGGATCATGACATATAAGATTTACAAATACCTAGGATGTTAACAAAGACTTTGTTGATTACATATTAGCATAGATTATTGAGTATTTAAATAAATAGGTTAAAACACCAGATTCTTCTTACAATTATATTATGTTCTATTTTTTATATTATAAAAATATTAGGTAGACAGCAACATGGTGAAACCCCGTCTCTACTAAGAATACAAAAATTAGCCAGGAGTGGTGGTGTATGCCTGTAATCTCTGCTACTCAGGAGGCTGAAGCAGGAGAATCACTTGAACCCAAGAGGCAGAGGTTGCAGTGAGCAGAGATTACGCCACTGCACTCCAGCCTGGGCAATAAGAGTGAGACTCTGTCTCAAAAGAAAAATCATCATCATCATCATCATAATAGGTAGAAAATCACGTATTGAGGAATTTCCACGTGTTGAATTAGCTTCACATAATTCAAAGAGGATAAGATATAACATACATACACATACACTCACACGCCATATAATTCCTGTTCATAAAAAGGACTAGAAAATAGTGCATATTTATATACTACATATAAGAGGAAGCCTTCATCAAAATAAACAATCAAATGAAGGTAAAACAACTATGCTTCCCTCTCTACCAAAAGGCATATATCTATAAGATGGCCTTTGGTTAAGCAGGACACTTTAAGGAGATTGTAGATAGGCATGGAGACTAAGCTTCTTTATACACAATAATAATGTTTTAGGATTTTGGATTCTAACAGCTATAGTGAGAAAAGAAAAGGGCGGTCTTTAGAATGTACTGCCCATGTTCTATATTGTATAAATCCCTTTTATTTTTCCATATATAGTAGCCTTGTGTTGGTAATACTTTGGGACAGTTAAGGAATGGGGATGGCATTCAGCCCACAGAAAAATAGTTGAAAAAAATGTCTTAAGAATCAAAGGAGCATGCTGAATTTTGAACAATTTTCCTTAAAAAGAAAAGAAACATGTGACTACAAAATGCTGAGGACCAAAAGACACTCAGGAAACCGTCTTGTGGGTTTTACTTTATTAATCTTATTTAAGTCTTTTATAAGCCTAAGGAAAATCAATACAACTAACATTTTCAAGCTCTTCTACTTTTTTCTTTTTTTTTTCTTTTTTTTGCCTTGCTAGCCAATGTTTTACTCTGCAATAATTACCTATTCTTTCTTTATTCTCTACCAAAATATGTGTTTCTCTTATTGTAAAGAATGTGTTGCAATTTGGGAGACCAACATAGGCGGACTGCTTGAACTCAGGAGTTTTAGACCAGCCTGGGCAACATGCCAAAAACCCTTTGTACCAAAAATGCAAAACAAAAATTAGCCAGGCCTGGTGGTGTGTGCCTGTGGTCTCAACTACTCTGGAGGCTGAAGTGGGAGGATCACTTGAGCCCAGAAAGCATAAGTTGCAGTGAGCTGAGATTGTGCCACTGCACTCTAGCCTGGGCGACAGTGGGACCATTTCTCAAATAAATAAATAAATAGTGTGTGTTAATAATTTTTAAATATTTTATTGAATATGTAAACAGTAAACACATTGTGGCATATAGTAATTTTTCTTTTCATGCTTGTTTCTGTGCATTCTTCTACAATTTTATTGGACATTAATTAAGTTGTGCTGATTTTGAAAATATCTTTCTCTGTTTTATTCAATACACAGTTATTTTTAATGATAGTTGAATTAATGTTATCTCCAGGCTTAATAGTTGATATGGTTTGACTATGTCTCCACTCAAATCTCATCTTGAATTGTAGTTCCCATAATCTCCATGCATAGTGGAAGGGGCCCAGTGGGAGGTAATTGAAATATAGGGGTGGTTTCCCCCATGCTGTCCTCATGATAGTAAGTTCTTACAAGATCTGATGGTTTCATGAGGGGCTTCCCCCTTTGCTCAGTTCTCATTCTTTTCTCTACTGCTGCCATGTGACGAAGGGCATGTTTGCTTCACCTTTCACCATGATAAGTTTTCTGAGGCCTCCCCAGTGATGCTGAACTGTGAGTTAGTTCAACTTCTTTCCTTTATAAATTACCCAGTCTCAGGTATGACTTTATTAGCAGGTTGAGAACAGACTAATATATTTGTAATATAAACATCATAGACAATTTTGAAAACTAAACTGTGTCGTAGAAAATCATATCCCAGACAAAGTAAGCTGAAAGCGTTTCAATAACAAGTTTGATGAAGATAAAAGATAAAAAGATTTTTTTCATTCGTATGAGAAAATATGACTTAATAAAAGCCAAAATAATTAATGAAAATATTTTAATTCATGGTTATTTTATGATTTTTTAATAAAATCCATTGTAGCAATCTAATAGTCTTTGTTGGTCACACAGCCAACTTATCTTCAGAAGATTCAATAATGTCTAAAAACCTTCTCAGGAATTCTCCTTAAGGAATTCAGACAATTATGTGTATTTTAAAACTTATCCTTCACTAAATTTAAAAATTTTTAAATTTAAATATACTATAAATCAGAAAAATGAAAAAATACATTTGAGAATCTTTTTCTATAGCTCAGAAGACAATCAAGTAAATGAAATTCTCATAAGCTAAAAATCCTTAGAAAACACAAATTTATAGAGGTTAGGAGGGACTGAACATCAATTGTTGCCATCGGGAATACCTGATCTTCAATAATGACCTAAAATTTCAGTTTTACCTAGACCAAGATAGGAAATTGTGTCATATATTGGTAGATGCCTATGAATTCTATTTTTCCTCTTAGGACAAACAAATAATACATATCTCAGCTTGCACTGCAATTAAGTTGGTGAAAGAAAAGTTAAAAGATGATAATAAAGACAAAAGGTTTATCTGCTAATTGAATTTTCAGAGGGAGACTTCAGAAAAAAATAAGATACAGACAAGATGAGAAAGGATGATATTTCCAGAATTTATATGAAATATGAATTACAAATTATGCAGAGCCAAATTAATCTTGACAGAGTAAGGTTTTAAAAATATGTGCCTAGATACATTTTAAAGGACCAGAAAGAATAACACTGATTATATAAAAGAAGCATCAAATAGATTTTTACCTCCTCAATAGCTACAATGAAAGCTCTAAGACAATGAAATAATACAATCAGAATGTCATAAAAATTACCTAAAACTCTGAAAATGTAGGCCCATGAAATTAGATTTCAAATGTTAAATAGAATTAAAATATTTTCAGAAACAAAAGACTCAGATTATTTAAAATTATTTTTGCTAAAAATGTTATGTTTTATACTTAAGGAAAGGGAAACAGAAAAATATGAGATGTGAGAAGAAAAGATGAACAAAGAAAATAATATATATGTGCTAGAATCTAAAACAAATTCTATAAGGTAACTAAAATAATGTAGATTTAGTAAATTAAGTAAGCTAGTAGCATATAGCTTGAGAAATTCAGCATACTCATTGAGATGAGAAAAGATAGCTGGATTTAGAGCATACTAAGTTACACTTGACATTTGAACAATTCACAGGTTAGGGAAGCTCAACTCCTACAATGTCAAAAATCCATGTCTAACTTTTGACTCCACAAAAACTTAACTATTAATAGCCTACTGTTGATCAGAGCATTGCTGATTACATAAACAGTCAATTAACAGACATTTTGTATGTCATATGAATGACATACTGCATTCTTACAATAAAGTAAGCTAGAGAAAAGAAAATGTCATTAAGAAAATTATAAGGAAAAAATAGATATTTATTAATTAGAAATGGTTCATCATAAAGTTTTTCATCCTTACCATCTTTGCATAGTCTGAGGAGGATAAGGAAGAGAAAGGTTGCTTTTATTTTCTCAGGGCGGCAGAGGTAGAAGTAAATATATGTCTAAGTGGACCAGTGAAGTTTAAACCCATGTTGTTCAGGGTCAACTGAAATTATAATATTTAAAACAATTATAAAGATTTTTGATTTTAAGAAATTTATTTAGGTATAAACATTAAGTCTGAAATGAAAAATGAAAAACACATTTTCAATTATAGCACAGGAAAACAATCGAGTGAGAAAATAACATGCTTAATCAATAAGCCTAGAAAATCAAGACTAATAACGCAAAATTAACTGTATAAGCATATCCAATATTTCAATAGTAACAGTGAATATTAAAATATAAATCTCTTAAGTAAAAGACACACATTTTCAAACTGACAAAAATTCAGTTGTAAGCTACTTATAAGATAATCCTCTAAAAGACAAATATTTCATTTTATTATAACTAATCCAGATGTTTTACTGTAAAACCAATATCAAAATACCAATGTACAATTGTATAAAAACAACAGAGGAAATATTTTAAACGTACATTTATAGTGCCATAAAAATATATAGTACTTAAGAATAATTTTGTAGAAAAGTGTTAAAGAAATCTAAAATAAATGGCTAGACCTTCTAAATCCAGTATGTACAAATGAGAAGATTCATATTATATATGTCCCCAGTTAATCTCTACATTCTATTTCAATTAAAATTTTATTAATTTTATTTTTTCATAGATCTTCTCATTCAAATTTTAAAATTCATATGGAAAATCAAACTTCCAAGAGTAACCAACGTACTTCTGGTGAAAATATATAAACATCAAAAATTACAAACCAGATTGAGGGCCTAGGCTGGGTGACTTTAATATGGGCTTTGCAAGACAGGACATGATCAGGCTCAGTTGGTTAAAATATAATGACTTCGAATGGTGGGCAAAGCAAGGTGCGGGTTTGAACTGAATCTCGATGATTTAGCTTTTAGTCTTTATAATTTAACTCTCTAGGTACTTTCCAGTCTTCTCTTCTAAGAGGAGGTATTTCCTAGTGTAAGCAGCTGAGTTATTTTTGTGTGGCCCTGGTAGGGTTTAGCACAAAACAAATCAGATGTATCATTACAGTATTTTTTAGCATAAAGGCAGAAATGTATGTTTCTTTTGAATATTGATTCACAAGTACAGATTATTTTAATTTTAATTCTCATATGCTAATAAAGTAACTGTACATATTAAATGATATTATTATTTGTTATAATAAATAAAATGTATCATATAATACATTCTGTAAGATAACACTATATTATAATACATAATATAATAATTATATTTTAATAGTTAATTATAACATGTAATATATAGTATAATATGCATGTATACATATTATGTACATCTATATATGTATGTGTACATATATTATTAAAATTACAAAAATGCCCTCCAAAGTAATAGAAAATTTGTTTAGATTATCCCATTATTTTCTGAATGCAGTTATTTTTGTAAAGTTGTTTCAAAATAATAGTTGCTTTAATGTTAATAAACATTTATTCTCCCAACATTGAGATTAATCTTTTATTAGCAGAATAAATCTATGCTTAGCATGTCCTTAGTACAAATGTCTCTCACTTGAATGACCTGTTCCAAACAGACATGTTTATTGATCAATTGCTGTCTTTGTGTTTTCATCACCAAGGTTTACTGACTGATAGAATGGACTTCCAAATGAGAGTGCTGAACTCCTGCCACATTTTTTTCTTAATTTTTTTCCCTAAAACCCAACATTAATAACTCCAAGGTAAAACTTGAGATGAAAATTATACCAACTAATTTCTAGACATATACAGAACAAAATTAAAGTTCTATGTACTGTCCTAAAATGTTTTATTCTTTTTGCTATTTCTACTAATTACTAATCAGGTAAAATAAATCAAAAGTACAGTCTAATATTTTAGCCACAAGGAGATTATATCTAATAATTGAGCTATTTGTATAATTTCTGCAAATTTATACACTACCAACAGATAAAAATATCAGCTAAAGATTACAACAGGGCAAACTTTTAGAAAATGCATTCCTATATTTCAAATGAATAAATTATTATGAAACATACCTTGTGAGGAGCCCAGAAGTATTATTTTTATACCCTTTCCTCAGAAATGTTAAGTAGTATTTTTTTTTTAAAGCCTACAGGAACAATTGAGGAAATAAGCTGTCATTACTGACTGCAAACTGGTAGAACAGACTATAAGGACACTTCCAAGCCTCTTGACAGAATAGGATACCTTTTCAAGGAGATATTATTTTCATGAACAGTGGTAGTCATCACCTTTGCAGAGAGGGGAATAATCACACTATGCCTTGGGGTTGATTCTTAGACAAGCTTGGAAACTGCATTCACCTGTTAATGAAGGCTCCAAGAATTTTGCTTACCTGAACCTTGGCTTCCTTATTCCCATTTCCTTTTCACTACTTTATCCTATTTTATCATATTTATGCCTATTTATGTTTTCTTTTGTTTAGCAAGGTCCTGGATATTTGACAAGACTGGGCCTCCATTTTTGAAAGAAGTTTGACATGTCTCACATGCTTTATAATCCAAATCTGTTTCAAAGCGACCTCATTGAAACTCTAGATTATTGTGTAATAAAATACGTCAGATATTGTATAATAAAATCCACTCAATGAAAACAAAGAACTTTGCTTTGTACACTGTGTCTGGACATACTCAGTGTCATTTTTAGGGGTACTTCTGCTTCAAGATTAAAAAAAAAATTCCAGTACTTGATATAAAGAAAAAGGAGTAACAGAGAAAGATAATTCCATCTAGAATATTTATTTAGAAGAGGCTTAAATTACAAATTTAATTTAAAAATTAGCTGTAATTTACAAATTATGGCTGATTTTTCTGAGCAGCACTTATCTGAAAAGCATGTACATTTTATCATTATTATGATTTTAATGAGTCCACTGAAATGTGATCGCACTCTGTTTCTCTATTTTATGATCTAGGTCATTCTATACAGTATGAAGTACAATTTTCTAAATCAATTTACGTTGCCAAGAATTTGAAGACATTAGTTTATAGGAAGCAAAATGTATTAGATGATTTTTTTAGAGTATACTATCTTCTGATATTGTTACTTTTATTTGATATTCTGTGTCATGGACTTTCAATCTGTATATTTTATAGAGGGTGTTTCATGCTGTAATTTCCTAACTTTCCAGTAAATCATGATTTCACATGCAAAAGTTAAATTAATATGAATTTATTTATAATTATTAAACCATAAATAACATTACCACTACTTCTCGGAAACAGGCCTGAATTAAAAAGGTCTTTTAATGCGTTTCTTCTCCATAACATTAGCCTGTTTTAAAGCAATATGCTGACAATGTTGCTGAAATAATGAAGGCATCTCCATTTGTGTTCAAGCCATAAAGATTCCTAAGTATGTCTTTGGACTAGCCAAAATGATTCATTCCTGATATTTAAAATACTACATATAAATTATTTATATGCTAATATAGTATTTCTATACAATATGTAATGTCTTTCATGACAACTTATATTTATATTTAAGATAAATGATTTAAAGAGGAATATGTGAAAACACTTTATCCATATAATCCACAGAAAATCAATTCTGTTTAGTGGTTCCCTGCTTGGTTAAAGTTAGAATTTATACTTAATTCTATGGGCGTTGCTAAATTTCTGTATCTACTTCTTTTTTTGTTTGTTTTTGAGTCAGAGTCTCACTTTGTTGCCCAGGCTGGAGTGCAGTGGCGCAATCTCAGCTCACTGCCACCATTGACTCCTCGGTTCAAGCAATTCTCCTGCCGCAGCCTCCCGATAAGCTGTAATTACAGGTGCCCACCACTGCGCCTGGCTACTTTTTGTATTTTTAGTAGAGATGGTGTTTCACCGTGTTGACCAGGCTGGTCTTGAACTCCTGACCTCAAGTGATCCACCTGCCTTGGTCTCCCAAAGTGTTGGGAGTACAGGCGTGAGCCACCGTGCCCAGCTGGGTGTCTACTTCTTAAAAGACAATCAGTTGTACATTATCTTCCCATTAATTTTGACTTGAGATATTTTAAAGCAGAGTGAAACTAATAACCATTTCAAAAATAATTTCAATTTCAAAGATAGCATGACAAATATATTTGAATAATGTATTAAAGAGAACATACCTTTGAAGTAGAAACTATGTCTGATCACTGTGCATCTGGAGAAAAATTCTCAGCCATACTATTGGGCAATGTCATACCATTACCATGATTAACACTGGGCTCTTAAGCAGCCTGGCATGCTATTGTACTTCCCCTATTTATTCATTTATTCATATGGATAGATTACTTTTTGCACTTTTTCCCATTTTTTTCAAACCTCTAATACACTGAATTCACATTTTTTCAAGCAATATCTGGATTTCTACTTTATTGAGAAAACCGAAGCTATAAAGAAAGGCAGTTTCTTTTGCAGTCTATGCAATAGAACTGTAAAGTTCTATTGTACTCTGTTTTAGTACAATATTGCAGAGTAGTAGTGAAAATGGGCATCACTGGCTTGTATGTAAACTCAGGGAAAAATAATTTAGTCCTTCACCATTAAGTGTGTTATTGTTCCTGGAATTTTCATAGATGCCCTTTACTAGTTGAGGATGATTCCCACCATTCCTACTATACTGACAATTTTAATCATTAATAGGTGGTAAATGTTATTAAGTGCTTTAAAATGCTTTCTCTGCATTTACTGAAACAATAACATGGCCCCTCAGCTATCCTGTCAGTACTGTGAATTGTTTTGGTTTATTTTTAAATATTAATTCAACCATTTATCACTGGAAAAAAACTCTTTCAGTCATGACATATACTTTTATGTATTATTGAATATATTTGCTATTATTACAAGGATTGTATTGTCTATATTCATAAGAGACATTGGTTTAGAGCTCTTATTTTTTTGCAGTAACTGCTAGATTTTTTAATGGTTATACTAGCTTTATAATACACGTTAGGCAACTATGTGACTTTGTATCCTAAAATATTTTGTTTAAATTGAAGCTACCATTTTTCTCATATTTGATAGAATTTGCCACACCATTTGAAGCTGTTTTTTCTTTTTTGTAGGGGGAGGAGTTTGATAAAGAATTAACGTTTTTTAAATTAGATATAGGTTGTCTTCTATTTCTTCCTGTGTTGATTTTGATAAATTTGATTTTTAGAGAAATTTATCCATTTTATTTAAGTAGTTAAATTTATTCCTATTTATCTCATTAAAAATTTACTGCATTGTGCTCTAAACATTGGTTGCGTTATTCATACTTCATAGAATTTACTGTTTTCTTTATGTTCTCATATAGTGTCAATTTCTGCAAAACGTGCAGCTGAGGTAATAGTAGCTTATCTAATATTTCTTTTTAAATGCTAGCATACCTTTAAGGTATATGATATTCTTATGATACTGTTTAGATCTTTTCAATTAATATTTTCTTGCTTTTTACCCTCTATTTTCTTAGACTGATATTGGCATGTTAATATCTTCTCTACACGTAGATTTCATTCTACTTCTCCTTGCTTCTCATATTCTCTTAATGGCCAAAATCACATTTATTTTTGCATCAATCAAAAAATTTTGGTTTATAAAGTTGATTTAGTTTTTGCTATATTGTATGGATAGTCCTAAGTGTTACATGTTTTCTGTGAACCTGGTTTTAAATATTTAAAGTTCCTTATTGCCATCATTAATATTTTGGGACTGAATTCTGCATTTATTTATTTATTTATTTATTTATTATTTAAGACAGGGTCTCACTCTGTCACCCAGACTGGAGTACAGTGGCACAATCTCGGCTCACTGAAACCTCTGCCTACCAGGCTCAACTGATAATCCTGCCTCAGCCTCCGGAATAGATGGGATTACAGGCATGTGCCACCACACCAGGCTAATTTTTGTATTTTTAGTAGAGAAGGGGTTTCACTATGTTGGCCAGGCTAGTCTAGAACTCTTGATCTCAAATGATCCACCCACCTTGGCCTCCCAAAATGCTGGGATTACAGGCATGAGCCACTGCACCTGGCCAAATTCTGCCTTCTTTAGAAAAAGAACAGTAAAGCATTCTTACTTGTATTATTTATCTTTGATGGTATATATTTTTTATCCCTTTTATTTTAGTATTTCAGACTCACTTTGCTTTAGATATGCATGTTGAATATCTTATGGAAATGAATTTTGCTTTGGGAGCCAATTTGTGGTGTTTTAATATGTGGCAATCTCATCCACATTTATTTACATATGTTTGAGCTTAATTCTATCATGCCATTTTTTGTTATAATTTTGATCCTTCTGTTATAGTCATTGTTTTCCTTCACGTGGTTTGTTATCTTTGTCTAGTGCTTTTATTGTTCTAGAAGTTAGAAAATTTGTGCTTTTGTTTACTTTTCACTTTCCCCTCCTTCCACATATTTAGTTATATTATTTACATCTTGTCAATATGTATATCAATTACAAATTGATTATCACCTTTGTCTTCATTTTTAAACTTTGATATATAATTAAATGTACAAATATATATGTTTATGTAAAAATATATAGATAAATGCTTGTGAATGCATATATATAATATAAAAATAATTATATTTTAGTAAAAATTAAATTTTTAAACATTTTGCTAACATTCCCAGGGTCATCAATTAGTTTGAGGAAGTTCATTTTCTAGCAAATTTCTCAGGAGAATTCAGAGTGCAGTGCTCTTTATATTTTTGCCAGATTAAAAGCTTTCTATAGACCTATTTCTTAAAGGACAGTGAAGATAGATATAAAGTCCTTGGCTCACACATTATTTTAGTTCCTTTTTGAATAAAGAAGTCTGAAAAATTTTCTTTTGTTTTTTTCTTAGTAAACATGGTACTTTAGCCTGAAAGCCCTAAATACTATTTCATCTTTATTTTCTGGCAATTTTGATAGAATCCATCTTTTTTCAGTTAATGTGTCTAGGTCAATATTCACAGATGCACAAACTTTTTTAATATACAAATTCAAGAATACTTTGATTTCTAGTGTGTGTTCTGAAATTATAGTTTACATAATATCCTGTTCAAATATTTTGTTTTTGATGGAGTTCAAAGATAGGCATACATGTGTGTTCATGTGTTTGTGTGTGTGTGTGTGTGTGTGTGTGTGCGTGTGTGTGTGTGTGTGTGTAACAGAGAGAGAGAGAGAGAGAGAGAGAGAGAGGACCATGAGAACAAAATAACAGAAAAAAAGAAAGAAAAAAACAAGCCAAGGAAAAATATTAGATAAAAGATATTTAAAGTCAATTTATCATAATTGAAAATGATTATATAGGATGTCTAGTTCATATTGCTCACTTTGGAGTGCTGTGTTTGCTTTGTATTTGTTTTTAATGGGAGTGGGTGGATTTTTATTAACCGTTTTCTTTTTCCCCACAACCAATACTTCCACAATTCCAATGCAACACAGCAGTATTCATTCTAATCTTCTACCTTTACTTAGTTGTAACTTCTGTTTCTTATCATGAAAACCTGCTTCTTATTACTTACAGTATATTTTCTGAGTTATCCAACCCCAGCATACATATTACTCCACGTATAAGAAACATCAAATGGTGATGTTTCTAACCAGTGGCGTTTTCAAGAGGCAGAGAAAAAAGCACATAAGGCAAAGCCTTGAAAAGCAAGGCAGAGGGAGGTGAAAGTTCAGCTCATAAAGTTCGTCTGTGTTCTAGATTCAACTGTGAACAACAAGCTGGGTAAATAAATATGTTAAAGGGGCTTTGCTTCGCTTGCTCAGGGTTGGAGCTGTCATGAATGAAAGCATGAATTGTTAGAATGTGATATATTTGCATTCAAATATCATCTAGGATTATTTTGATTCATTCTCTTCTGGAAAGAGGAGACCCAAAGTGTTTTTGTTCCATTCCTAGGAGTAGGATTTTGCATTCACCTCCTTCAAACATTTCTATGGCAGAGTCTCCTAGTATGTTTTTTAGAGAACACAATATTTTTGAAGATATTCTGTATAAAGAAGTAAATGTAATTAAGAAAACATTTAACTTCTATTCAGCTAATTGATATGGTTTGGCTGGGTCCCCACCCAAATCTCATCTTGAATTGTAGTTTCTATGATCCCCAGGTACATGGAGGGGCCCAGTTGGAGGTAAATTAATCATGGGGATGGTTACCTTCATGCTGGTCTCATGATAGTGAGACCTTTCTCATAAGATCTGATGGATTATAAGGGGCTTCCCCCTTCACTCAGAGCTTATTCTGTCTCCTGCTCCCCTGTGAAGAGGTGCCTTCTGCCATGACTGTAAGTTTACTGAGTTCTCTCCAGCCCTGCTGAACTGTGAATTAAACCCCTTTCCTTTATAAATTATCCAGTCTCAGGTATGCCTTTATTAGCAGCATGAGAACAGACTAATACGGTGAATTAGTACCACAGAGAGTAGAGTAATGCTGTAAAGATACCTGAAAATGTGGAAGCAACTTTAAAATTGGGTAATAGGCAGAGGTTGAAACAGTTTAGAGGGCTCAGAAACAGCCAAGAAAATTTGGGGAAAGTTTGAAACTTACTTCCTAGAGACTTGTTGAATGGCTTTGACCAAAATACTGATAGTGATATAGACAATGATGTCCAGGCTTACGTGGCATCAGATGGAGAAGAGGAATTTGTTAGAACTGGAGTAAAGGTCACTCTTGCTATGCAAACTGGTGGCATTTAGCCCTTGCCCCAGAGAGCTGTAGAACGTTGAACTTGAGAGACATGATTTATGGTATCTGGTGGAATAAATTTCTAAGTGATGAAACATTGAAGAGGAAGCAGAGAATAAAAGATTCAGAAAATTTGCAGCCTGACAATTTGATAGAAAATAATTTCTGCATTTTCTGAGTAGAAATTCAAGCCAGCTTTAGAAATTTGCATACACAACGTTGATAGCCAAGACTATAAGGAAAATGTCTCCTGAGCATGTCAGAGGTCTTCACAGCAGCCACTCCCATCACAAACCAGGAGGCCTAGGAGAAAAAATTGCTTCAGGCCCAGGGCCTTTCCACTTTGTTCAGACTTCAGACCTGATGCCTGCATCCCAGCCATGGCTAAGTGGGGCTAAGGTATGGCTCAGGTTGTGGCTTCAGAGGGTGAAGCCCTAAGCCTTGGCAACTTCCACATGGTGTTGAGCCTGTGGTGCACAGAAGCCAAGAATTGAGGTTTGGGAACCTCCACCTAGATTTCAGAGGATGTATAGAAATGCTTGGATGCCCAGGCAAAAGTGTGCTGTAGGAGCAGTGCCCTCATGGAGAACCTCTGCTCAAGCAGTGTGGAAAGGAAATTTGGGATTGGAGCCCCAACACTGAGTCCCCACTGGGACACTGTCTAGTGGTGGTGTTAGAAGAGGGCCACTGTCCTCCAGACCCCTGAACAGTAGAGCTACCAAGGGATTGTGCTGTGCACCTGGAAAAGCCACAGACACTCAATGCCAGACCATGAAGGCAGCCAGGAGAGGGGCTGTACTCACAAAGCCACAGGGGTAAAACTGCCCAAGATTGTGGGGGCCTACCTCTTGCATCAGCGTGTCCTGGATGTGAGACATAGAGTCAAAGGAGATCATTTCAAAGCCTTAAGATTTGACTGCCTTGTTGGATTTTGGATTTGCATGGGGCCTTAACCCCTTTGGCCAATTTCTCCCATTTAGATCATGTGTATATACCCAATGCTTGTACCCCCATTGTATCTAGGAAGTAATTAACTTGTTTTTGATTTTATAGGCTCATAGGTGAAAGGGATTTGTCTCAGATAAGACTTTGGACTTGCCCTTTTGAATAATACTGGAATAAGTTAAGACTTTGGGGACTGTTGAGAAGGCAACATTATTGATATGTGAGGACATGAGATTTGGGAGAGGCCAGAGGCAGAATGATACGGTTTGTCTCTGTCCCCATCCAAATCTCCCCTTGAATTGTAGTTCCCATACTCCCCACGTGTCATGGGAAAGCCCTGGTAAAGAGGTAATTTAATCATGAGCCAGTTGACTCCATGCTGCTGTTCTTGTGATGAGTAAGTTGTCATGAGATCAGATAATTTTATAAGAGGCTTTCCCGTTTGGTCTACTCTCATTCTTTCTCCAGATGCCCTGTGAAGAGGTGCCATCTGCCATGATTGTTAAGTTTACTGAGGCCTCACCAGCTGTGCTGAACTGTGTGTTAGTTAAACCTCTTTCTTTTATAATATATCTACACTTGGGTATGTCTTTATGAGCAGTATGAAAACAAACTGATACAACTATATGTTTCTAGAATTTGTTTGATCATTGTTTTACTTTATGTGATTCGTATTAAATGTTTCAGGTCAATTCTGTGGAGCACATTTGCGGAAACATTACCCTAAGCCAACAAGAAGCTACAGGTTTATTACGACTCCTTTTCAAGGGGTGAGTAATAACAATGTGTTGTAAGGAGAATAATATTATTAGCAGCAGGTTTGAGTAAACATCATTGTGAGTGAGTTTAGCATGCATGGGATATGAATTGGCTAGCAATGTTTTCCTTATTAAATGAAGAAGCATAGACCCAGAATTACGAGAAGCTAGTCTCTCTCAACTAACGACCACTTTTTAAAGAGGGGCATTCTCCTAAATAAACTGGGCATAGAATTTCCAAAGATGAAATTTATCAGGAATATTATAAGTACTGAATCTCTTCAATGAATCAGTTACCAAAGTAACATCATTAAATAGCTTGCTTATAGAGTATAAAGATTTGAAAGATATTATTTGATTGCTTTTCTTCTATAAGAATTTTAAAGCCAAAATAAATGGTAGAATTGTGAAATCTGAAAATCTTCCTTCTAGTTAAAACAAAACTCATTTTTTTTTTTTTGAGACAGAGTCTTGCTCTGTCACCCAGGTTGGAGTGCAGTGGTACAGTCTTGGCTCACTGCAACCTTCACCTCCTGGGTTCAAGTAATTCTCCTGCCTCAAGCTCTGGAGTAGCTGGGACTACAGTCATATGCCACCATGCCCAACCAATTTTTGTATTTTTAGTAAAGACCAGGTTTTTCCATGTTGGCCAGGATTGTTTCGAACTTCTAACCTCAAGTGATCCTCCTGCTTTGGCCTCTCAAAGTGCTGGAACTACAGGCATGAGCCACTGTAACCAGCCTAAAAGACATAATTTTTTAAATATACGAAAGAGATTACCAAAGAAAATTCAGATTTGGTCAGTCAACCCTTGTTCCCCACTGCTCTACAGATTTCAGAGTCTTAATCTGGACTCCAAAATGCTTTAGTAAGTTTTAATTTGCAGCTTGTGCATTAGTGAATTGTATATAGAAGCAGCACTCATCAAAGTTGTCTTATAGGTGAGTTATAAATGACATTCTGTGATGACAGTAAAATATAGGCTAATAGATATAAATTTATTCCTATTTAAATATGAATGAGGTTTGAAAGCAATTATACTTGCTCAATTGGTTTCCTAAAAAGCAGTAGTCACATTCATATAAGAGAGGAGGCTTAATAATTGTCCACAAAAGCAAATATTTGAGAAAAGGAGCAATACAGAGAAAGCCATATACCATTGCATCACATATCTTGAATAATTAAAAAATTTCAGCTTAAACTCCTGTTTGGGAACTATTGTTTAAAAACTTATATAGCACAATTTAAAAATTTGGTGTAAACACCAGTAAGAATCAATGAATTGTAGTTGTTTCTTGCTTGCTTTCAATGAGTCCATATAATTAAATAAGTGAAGAGGAAAATGACTAATATAAACATATAACAACTGCTAGAATATTATTATCAGAGACTTTCTCCAACTATGTAAAAACACAATCTTAAGATTATATGTGTGTATGTATGAGTGTTTATATATGTAGATTTTAGGTTTGTAGGGAGAAAGAACTGGAGTTTCAATCCTTTCTCTTCTATTCTAGATGCATGCAACTGGTGAATGCACTGATACTTAACAGCACAATTTCCAATATTTGAAAGAAAGAATGATAACCATTATCTCAAAGTGTTACAGAATATCTTCCCCACAGATATATTTTTTTCAGGAAGCAGTGCACAGTGGCTTTCAAAAGCCAAACATAAGCATTTTTCCAGCTCCTGTTCAGAGACATTTTATTGGTAACTTTAAAGTAGCCACCATAGGAGAGTATTCACAGCACAGAAATCAACAATGTATATCACCACTACCATGCCCAGCAAGCAATTTTAATAGTACATAACTGAATGGCATGTTATATGTACAGAATAAATAGCAGTTCTTAAACTATTATTCATCTATTTAAATAGTTGTTATAGCTGAACTTCCTTAAAATTATGAGTCTAAATATCTAAGAGACTTTGTATATAGGTAACCCTAATTTAAGTTTGTGAATCAGTAATATGGATCAATGACATTAAGGATAATAACAGAAATTTTGAAATCCTGAATTTCTAAGTTAATATTCAGTGGCTCTCTTACTGTATAGACACATTTAGTTAGAATTACACAATTTTTCCAGAAATTTGTCATTCACATGATTTATTCCATTGCTGCTATAATTCCAAATGATTTGCCTTATTTATTTATGTTGTCTTTTGAAACTCAGAAAGCTGTCTGTGATTTCATCTTAATATGCATATTAGGAGTAGTCAACTTCCTTTAGAGTCTATGATTTTATATTACTCTGAAAATAAAATTCTCTGAATTCTTAAAACACAACACAAAATGTGTTTTAATGTAACATTATAGTGATTTATTCTGGGCAAAAACACAAACTGAATCAATTTCTGTGGTCGTCATTGTCAGGGCAATACCCTAGCTTCCCATTAAGTTCAATCCAATAATGGCGGTAACATTTTTTTTTTTTTTTTTTTTAGCTCTGCTTTGTATCATGCTGTGAATTTCAATAGAAAAACTGGTTCCAAATTTTCTTAATGGATTTTTTGCCTACAGTATGTGCATTTAGTTATGAGTGGATAACTCCATGTGCCAGCTTTCAAAAAACATTAAAATATTGTAGATTGTTGTTATTTCAGTAAAGAATTGTTCTTGAAGATAGTATCAGGAATGCAGTGGAAGAAAACAGAAGAAAAAATAAATAAAATGTATAGGACTGTGCAAAGTAAGGTCTATTCTCATGAAAGGAAAATACATACTTATCAGTGGTGGCTTTTCTCTGTTGTAAAAAAGTAAGTTGTTATTATTCATGTGTGATTTAATCATAAAATGCATTTCTTATGCAGTCCCTTTCCTTTGGGCTCTTTTATTCACTTTGGTTATTTTTCTATATTATCAACAATGGGAAAATCATTTCTTAGCTTTAAATGAAAAGTTTGCAATAACATTGCTAATTTATTTTTCCAGATACATAAACTTTTGGCTCTGCAACAAAAGATGTTACTGCAAATAATCCATTTATTAATCTATTTAAATTATTTCCAACCTATATTGCAAGTAGGTTGTGACAACATAAAAAACACCTTGTATTCCCCACCCCCAAAAAAAAGTATTTATAAAGCACTTTGGAAAGGTTTTTTTTTTATTACCTATTGATATCCAGGGATATCAATGAATTGTAGTTGTTTCTTTTGACCTCCTGTTCATAAAGATTTTAAATAGGAGAGAATTTTGGCCTGTGTTAATTATACTGAAATAAATATCAAGTGGGAGTTAGACATTTTAACCCTTTCATTTGCTTTGAGTTTCTTAATCTAATTAATTGTCAAACAAAGGAGTCATTGTATATTTAGGTATTTGATCTTGAAAAATATATTTTAAAATACTATTTTTATACATTGGTTAAAGGCAGCACCACATTACAATTTCTGAGTGGAAGGAAACTATGTTCACCTTGGCTTCTTAGAGGCATAATTTATCACATGTCACAGGGAATGGGAATCCCAGGGGAACATAGTTGTCTTGCTAAACTGAAAAGACAAAGGTATGTTTGTTAAAAACAAACTATGGTTTTAACAATAGACTGTGAGTAAATGTGTTGTCTCTCTTATGCTATTGTGGTTAAGGAGCCACTCACTGTGCATTGCTCACCATTTCTTTCTTCTTTCACTCCTTCTTCTTGAAAGCTTCAAATTATAGCTCCAAGACAGGAAAAGACTGACTTCCTATTTCATCTTATATAGAGCTGCATTGAATTGTGTTGTGGGTAAGAAATGAATTCATTTTAATAAAGCCTTTGAGATGGAATTTTTATCTGTTAGAGCATCTAGTGTTACCTTAACCAATATTGATAATTGTTTTCATCTCTAATTTGGCTGACTTTTATAAACACCACAAACAGAAAATGTTGCCTAATGCAGAACAAAATTCCCAGATTGTTTGCCAGAAGCACTCTATATATACTTTGTTATCCAAAAACATACATGTTATTTCTAAGTTAAGTATTATTAATAATAGTTCTTAGTCTGCTCTCTCACAAATTCTGAGTTAGAAAGTGCTTATTTTCCCCATTATCCAAGCAATGATTTTCACAATTAGATTAGGCAATGTGTGACAATAATCACTGAATTAAGAGATAGAAATCAAGTAAGCCATATGATTCCTCCAGCTTACTTCCTCGGGAGAGTAAAGGTGGGAAAACCCAAGTGGAGCCTGGAAAACTCACAAAGTTAGCAAGATGGATTTGAGAGTTTATAAAGGATAAATTGGCCAGAATGTGTAGAGTATTGGGAGAATAGATCGTCATAGAGAGAAAGATCCAGAAATCTCCAGATGGTCTCTCTTGAGTTTTTACCTGAGTATTCATCAGTGCAAGTGTATAAGAAAACTACCCAAGTCTAAAGAAAAAAGAATCCCACAAGAATTTATGAGACAGGAAAGCCAAAACATATTATCTAATGTTAAAAGGGAAATTCTTTACTGATAAAAGGGGCAATTTTTATGATCACATAACAATTCTAAATGTTTACACAGCAAATTGAAGAGATTCACAAGACGTGAACAAAAACTGATACAACAGGAAGGAGAAATCAAGAAATCCACAACTTTAGTCAGAGGTTTCAATATTCCTTTCTATCACCAAGCACGCTGATTTTTTTAAAGCATTTAAAAATGCTTTTAAACATGGCCTAAGAAAATGAATATCATCTGTTAGTAAAAGTACACGTGTCAACATAATTTCTAAGAAGATCTAATAATGGGCCCGGTGAGGTGGTTCATACACATAATCCCAGCATTTTGAGAGGCCAAGGAAGGCAGATCACTTGAATTCTGGAGTTTGAAAGCAGCCAGGGCAACACAATGAGACCCTGTTTATATAAAAAATACAACAATTAGCTGTGTTTGGTGGTGCACACCTTTAGTCCCAGCTACTCAGGAGGCTGATATTAGAGGGTCACTCGGGCCCCAGAGGTCAAGAATACGTGAGCCTTGATTGCACTACCTCACTCCAGCCTCAGCAATGGAGCAAAATACTATCTCAAAAACAAACAAACACCCCCAAAATCTACTGACGGTATTATAAAATTTATCTATATTTGTATTTTTTGAAATTTGGTAGATGTATATTAAAATACATATATATAATTGTAGTCCATTTTTAGCAAATTCCATCAAATACATTCCAAATCATTAGTCTTCATACTTAACCAATTGAGAAATAAGCACCAAGCCACATGAAGCTAACATAGCCCTTTTATTGTTGATAAAATAATAAAATAAAAGGGCAAAGGTGAGAGTAGATCTTGGTGAGAAAGACAAGTTAGTCTGCTAACAGAGCTGCCCGGAACAGCATGCCAGGCTGGGGCAGATGCCCATCTACCAAAGTACAGACCTATTTATTCCTGGGAGAACAGAGCCAAATGTGCTTTTCTGTGAATAGACAGAATTTAAGAAGCATGAGGACAGAGCCAGACCAAGTGTGTTTGTCCTTCCTTTGCCAAATTTACAAACCAAATAAGCCACAGCACCTTTCTTAAAATGGATTTAAGGAAAGATGTAGACAGAGGCTGAGAGTGTTTTACTAATAGCCTTCTTCTGTACGAAAGAAAACAACAGGTCAGAAGTACTGCCTGTTTAAATAGAATTTTCAAAACTGTCTACATTAAAATATCACTCAAAATTCAGGTACTTTTTATTATTAAAATATTTTGAGATACAATACTATTATTCATTTCAGCGGAATAATAATCAGATTGCTATATTTGTGTTTACACTAGAAAATATTCTCAAATATTTTCTGAACATATGCAGTTCAAATAACATGTCAGAAACATCATTTAAGAGATACAGATATTAATCACAGATGTTTTGTTTTTCCATAAAATATTCTAAAGAAGGCACACACATTGAGTCAGAGAAACATATTTCAAATAAGTACCCACGGGGAGTTTTTCTTAACAGTCTTTCTGTAAGTAGAACATGCTCTGGAAAATAATATCTTTGGTATACTAATCGGTAAATTGTCTATGGCATTCTGACACGATTTTGTCTGGCATGTAATGTGCGCAATACTCCAGAAAGATCCCCCAGACACACAGGAAATATAGCAAATCAAATTCTTTTTTAACTAAATGTGTCAGCAAATGGTGGAGCATCAATAAGTAACCTCTCTTGAAATCTGAGGTGACCCTTCAGAAAATGAAAAGGAGACAAGAGGGAGACCTTTGTCAACACAAAAGCATCTTAGCATGAACATATTATGAAAAATTGAACTAAAGACAAAACATGGATTTAGAAGATTAACATTGCATCCAGAAGAATTGCCTTTTGCATACTATCAGTTATCAGCATTTGGCCTCTCATTAGCTTCCCTGCTTTTCACAATGGAGCAGTGGCTGTTCTTTGAAACACTCAACCCGCCAAACAGGGACATTTTCAGACGTGATATTTAACTATGTCAAGGGTCAAACTAAGCAGACAAAACCCGATGTCTGTTTTGTTTAAAATAATTGGAATGGAAAAAGATAGAGATGGAAATGAACCAAGTGTTCAAAACCGATAAGACTAAATGGGAAGCACAATAAAAATCATGGAGAAAAAAGAAGGTAAATGAGCTCTTTTAATATGTGAGGCATAGAAAAGACTGCTTTAGAATTACTTAAGGATAAAGTTGAGCAGTTATAGCATGTCAGACCTGATATACAGGAAACTTAATCATGGACTTCATTATTTAATTGAGAAAAATAAAGAATCTTCAAATTAACTGTCCTTTTT
The DNA here is from genome assembly GCF_009761245.1 of Sapajus apella. Taxonomy (NCBI): domain Eukaryota; kingdom Metazoa; phylum Chordata; class Mammalia; order Primates; family Cebidae; genus Sapajus; species Sapajus apella. Next base: position 1,233,078 of record NW_022436968.1, on the reverse strand, counting down.
GTCATAAGATTATGTATAGTGTGTGTATGTATGTGCATATGTACACCTACATTCATCTTAGCACAGCCAAATTCTATGCTATTCTTGGATAATTACATTTTATAAATCTTTGATATTACTTTGAGCAGAAATTCTTAATATTTTCTGATAATTTTAATGAAATAACAGATTTTCAAATTCACTGCCATACCAAAGGTTTCGTTAATGTAATTCCTTTCAAAATTATCTATTTAAAAAAAGTATTAAAAATGTAAAATATGGTCTCCTTTAAAAGTATATTAATGCATATACTTTATTTCCCTCAAGAGATCAGCTGCAATTAGATTATGTAGTCCTATCCAGTGTCATGCTTGACTGCACAGTGCAGGCTGACCAACAAGTGCTCAGTCATTTATTTGGCCTTTGCAGGTAACTTTAGGCATAATGTTATATTTTGGAGCCAGATAAAAAGTGGCTGACTTAACATTTATTTGATTTGATTGCTTACAATTCAGGCATTATGAGATCTTGGAAAACAGCATAGTTTAGATGGCAATAGGGGCCATCTATCAAAGCTTTGATTATAGCTTGAAGTAGTCATCTCCATGCTGTAGTTAGGTTCTGGGCGGAGGAAACACAAATGATTCCACAATGCATATATTCTCAGACCTATAGAGATGTACAATAAATATAACTTTTATTCACTTGAACATAAAATCAGCTTTCCACTTTGGCCTTTATACTTCAGTTAGTCATTGGCACAAAATGTTCTATATCAAACATTACTAACATTTAATACTTGTTATAGAGACTGAATTGTGTATACCCCTCATAAAATTTTATGTTGAACCCCTAACCTTTATTTTGACTGCATTTGGTGAAAGGCTCTTTGAATAAGTGATTAAGGTTAATGAGGTCAGAAGGCATAGATCCTGACCAATATGGTCAATGTCCTTACAAAGGGGAAGAGGCACCAGGGATGTACATAGACACAAAAAAGGCCATGAGGACATGATAAGAAGAGGATGATATCCCTTTTAGAATTTTTTTATTGTGTCTATTTGATTCTTCTCTCTTTTCTTCTTTATTAATCTGGCTAGTCATCTATATATTTTGCTAATCTTTTCAAAAAACTAGCTCCTGGATTCATTGATTTTTTTTGAAGGGTTTTTAGCATCTCTATCTTCTTCAGTTTTGCTCTGATCTTAGTCATTTCTTGTCTTCTGCTAGCTTTTGAATTTGTTTGCACTTGCTTCTCTAACTTTTTTCTTTTTCTTTTTTTTTTTCTTTTTTGAGATGGAGTCTCACTCTGTTGCCTAAGCTGGAGTGCAGTGGTGTGACCTCAGATCACTGCAACCTCCAAGTCCTGTGTTCAAGTGATTCTCCTGTCTCAGCCTCCTGAGTAGCTGGAACTACAGGTGCATGCCACAATATCCAGCTAACTTTTGTATTTTTAGTAGAGACAAAGTTTCACCATGTTGGCCAGGATGGGCTCAATCTCTTGACCTCCTGATTCACCCGCCTCGGACTCCCCAAGTGCTGAGATTATGGGCATGAGCCACCACCCCCGGCCTTCTCTAGTTCTTTTAATTGTGATGTTAGGGTGTCAATTTTAGATCTTTCCCACTTTGTCCTATGGGCATTTAGTGCTATAAATTTCCCTCTCAACACTGCTTTATCTGTGTCCCAGAGATTCTAGTATGCTGTGTCTTTTTTCTCATCAGTTTCAAAGAACTTATTTATTTCTGCCTTAATTTCATTATTTACCCAGTAGTCATTTAGTAGTAGGTTGTTCAGTTTCCATGTAGTTGTGCAGTTTTGAGTGAATTTCTTAATCCTGAGTTCTAATTTGATTGCACTGTGGTCTAAGAGACTGTTTGTTATGATTTCAGTTCTTTTGCATTTGCTGAGGACTGTTTAATTTCCAATTAGGTGGTCAATTTTAGAATAAGCGTGATGTGGTCATGAGAAAAATGTATATTCTGTTGACTTGGGGTGAAGAGTTCTGTAGATGTGTATTAGATCTGCTTGGTCCAGAGTGGAGTTCAAGTCATGAATATCTTAGTTAATTTTCTGTCTCATTGATCTGTCCAATATTGACAGTGGGGTGGTAAATTCTCCCACTATTATTGTGTGGGAGTCTAAGTCTCTTTGTAGGCCTCTAAGAACTTGCTTTATGAATCTTGGTGGTCCTGTATTGGGTGAATATATATTTATGGTAGTTAGCTCTTCTTGTTGTGTTGATCCCTTTACCATTATGTAATGCCCTTCTTTGTCTCTTTTGATCTTTGTTGATTTAAAGTCTGTTTTATCAGATATGTAAAATACCACGCATTGATAACAGGCATTAGAATCAAAATAAAGTGCATGATAAACTAAGAGATTTAAAAGTAGGAAATTTGGAGTTATACACAAAGGAAATGCAAAAAAAAAAAATGCAATGATGTCAACTGCTAGATGAGTCTTTTATTGAAGTCTTTATATACTTTAAATATTCTGTGAAGCCTTGCTATTTAAATATTGTGATAGAGCAGCTAGCATTCTCTAAAATGTAATAGAAATGGAAAATAAAATTAAGTCAAAGCTAATAATTTTTCACATGTGGCCACAGAGTGAGCCCATCCAATTTGTAGTTAGTAACTTAGGTTTTGATACTGAAGCCTTAAGAGTCAAAGTGATGATCTACAACCTGACAAATGAGTCCTGCAAAGTGTTTCCATACCCTGGAATGTCATAGAGATGGGAAAAATGGTTCAACTTCCAAAATTAGGAGCAACTTAAAAATCTGGAAAGCTTGGTACCAGAAGAAATTTAACAAGGCTCAATTATGTGACAGCAATGAGGAAGCATAAATTCAAGAGCTTCTATTATTAAGACAACAGAGCAACAATTAGTAATACCACCAGGGATCCTAGTGTAAGCCCAGGATATATGTTGATACTCTGGGAACATATATACTTCTATAACCCCATTTTTCTCTAGTCCTTGCCAGTTGCTGCATTCTAATATGTTTATAATAAATATAATACTGCAAAGATCACCAGCTAATGTCCATATGTGCACAGTAAAAGACTTCAACTCACTGAGAAAAATTATCGTTTTCCTCAGCCTGCATTTTTACATTACATGTACTTGTCCGGATAGTCATCTTCTTTTTTGCACATACCTCCTCATATTTGTTGTTTGCTACTGACAAAATTTCATGAAAGCATTACTTCCCAACTGCCTCTGTTGCTGCTGTTTCTTCTTAGTGTTCTCATTCCTGCAAAATCTCTCCATCTAATCTGGTACTGAAATTCTTCTTTATCCCCCTTGTGTCGCAATTTTTCATCACTTATTTTCCACTTCTTCAAATGTAAGAGTAATACTTGTTCTCTGTTCACTTTTTACTGTCCAGCATGAAATCAGCTCAATGACTAACTTTTAATGTTTATTTTTTAATTTGGGCATCTCAGATGTCCAGACACTGTTAGAAATAGTACCTCAAATTTCTATATATTCCTTACTCATATTCTTCCCTCCACCCTCTTTCAATCTCTCCTCTCTCTCTCTCCCTCTCTGTCTCTCTCTCTCTCTGTCTCTCTCTCTTTCTCTCTCTCTCTGTCTCTTTTTTTAATTGTAGTTTAGGTTCTGGGGTACATGTGCAGATCATGCAGGATTGTTGCATAGGTGCATACATGGCAAGGTGGTTTATTGCCTCCATGCCCCCGTCACCTATACCTGGCATGGCATTCTCCCCATGTTATCCCTCCCCAACCTCCCTGTCACCCACTGGCCCTCCCCTAGCCCCAGACAAAAGGCCACAGTGTGAGATGCTCCCCTTCCTGTGTCCAAGTGTTCTCATTGCTCAACACCCACCTATGAGTGAGAACATGTGGTGTTTGATTTTCTGTTCTTGTGTCAGTTTGCTGAGAATGATGGTTTCCAGATTCATCCATGTCCTTACAAAGGACACGATCTCATTATTTTTTATGGCTGCATAGTATGAAATGGTGTATATGTGCCATATTTTCTTTATCCAGTCTATCATTGATGGGCATTTGGGTTGGTTCCAGGTCTTTGCTATTGTAAACACTGCCACAATGAACATATGTGTTCATGTGTCTTTATAATAGAACAATTTATAATCCATTGGATATATACTCAGTAATGGGATTGCTGGGTCAACTGGAATTTCCATTTCTAGGTCCTTGAGGAAGGACCACACTGTTTTCCACATGGTTGAACTAATTTACACTCCCAACAACAGTGTAAAAGTGTTCCTATTTCTCCACATCTGCTCCAGCATCTGTTGTCTCCATATTTTTTAATGAACATCATTCTAACTGGTGTGAGATGGTATCTCAGTGTGGTTTTGTTTTGCATTTCTCTAATGACCAGTGATCATGAGCATTTTTTCATATGTTTGTTGGCCTCATATATGTCTTCTTTTGAAAAGTGTCTGTTCATATCCTCTGCCCACTTTGAATGGGTTGATTTGTTTGTTTTTCTTGTAAATCTGTTTTTGTTCTTTGTAGATTCTGGATATTAGCCCTTTACCAGCTGGGTAGATTGCAAAAAGTTTTTCCCATTCTGTTGGCTGCTGGTTGACTCTAATCGTTGTTTATTTTGCTGTACAGAAGCTCTGGAGTTTAATTAGATCTCATTTGTCTATTTTGGCTTTTGTTGCCAATGCTTTTGGTGTTTTAGTCATGAAGTCCTTTCCTATGCCCATGTCCTGAATGGTTTTGCCAAGGTTTTCTTCTAGAGTTTTTATGGTGTTAGGTCTTATGTTTAAGTCTTTATTCCATCTGCAGCTAAATTTAATGTAAGGTGTCAGGAAGGGGCCCAGTTTCTGCTTTCTGGACATGACTAGCCAGTTTTCCCAACACCATTTATTAAATAGGGAATCCTTTCCCCGCTGCTTGTTTTTTTCAGGCTTGTCAAAGATCAGATGGCTGTAGATGTGTGGCATTACTTCCAAGGTCTCTGTTCTGTTCCATTGGTCTATACCTCTGTTTTGGTACCAGTACCATGCTGTTTTGATTACTGTAGCTTTGTAGTATAGTTTGAAGTCTGGTAGCTTGATGTCTCAGGCTTTATTCTTTTTGCTTAGGATTTTCTTGGCTATGCAGCTCTCTTTTGTTTCCATATGAAGGTTAAGGGAGTTTTTTCCAGTTCTGTGAAAAGGGACATTGGTAACTTGATGGGGATAGTGTTGAATCTATGAATTAGTTTGGACAGCATGGCCATTTTCATATTCATTCTTCCTAACCATGAGCATGAAATGTTTCTCCATCTGTTTGTGCCCTCTCTTATTTCCTTGAACAGTGGTTTGTAGTTCTTCTGAAGATGTTCTTTACATCCTTTGTTAGTTGTATTCCTAAGCATTTTGTTTTCTTTGTGGCAATTGTGAATGGGAGTTTCCTCTTGATTTGGCTCTCTGTATGTTATTGTTTTATAGGAATGCTTGTGATTTCTGCACATTGATTTTGTATCCTGAGACTCTGCTGAAGTTGCTTATCAGTTTAAGGAGATTTGGGGCTGAGATGATGGGGTCTTGTAAATATACAATCATGTTGTCTGCAAATAGAGACAATTTGACTTCCTTCTTTCCTAACTGAATACCCTTTATTTCTTTTTCTTGCCTGATTGCTCTGGCTAGAACTTCCAATACTATATTGAATAGGAGTGATAAAAAAGGGTCTCCTTGTCTAGTGCCAGATTTCAAAGGGAATGCTTCCAGTTTTTGCCCATTCAGTATGACATTGGCTGTAGGTTTGTCGTAAATAGCTTTCATTATTTTGAGATATGTTCCTTCAATACCTAGTTTATTGAGAGTTTTTAGCATAAAGAGCTGTTGAATTTTGTTGAAGGCCGTCCCTTCATCTATTGAGATAATCCTGTGGTTTTTGTTTTTGGTTCTGTTTATGTGGTGGATTACATTTATAGACTTGTGTATGTTGAACTAGCCTTGCATCCCTGGGATCAAGCCTACTTGATCATGATAGATAAGCTTTTTGATGTGTTGTTGCAATCGGTTTGCCAGCTTTTATTGAGGATTTTTGCATCTATGTTCATCATGGTTATTGGCCTGATGTTTCTTTTTTTGTTGAGTCTCTGCCAGGTTTTGGTATCAGGATGATGTTGGTTGCATAAAATGATTTGGAAAGGATTCCCTATTTTTTGTTTGTTTGGAATAGTTTCAGAAGGAATGGTACCAGCTCTTCTTTGTACATCCGGTAGAATACAACTGTGAACCCGTCTACACCTGGACTTTATTTGGTTGGTAGGCTATTAATTACTGCCTCAACTTCAGCCCTTGTTGCTGGTCTGTACAAGGTTTCAACTTCTTTCTGGTTTAGGCTTGGGAGGGTGCAAGTGTCCAGGAATTTATCCATTTTTTCCAGGTTTACTCGTTTATGTGCATAGAGTTGTTTGTAGTAATCTCTGATGGTAGGTGACATTTCTGTGGAATCTGTGGTGATAAACCCTTTATCGTTTTTTATTGCATCTATTTAATTCTTCTCCCTTTTCTGTTTTATTTATCTGGCTAGTGGTCTGTCTGTTTAGTTGATCTTTTCAAAAAAAACAGTTCCTGGATTTATTGTTTTTTTGAAGGGTTTTTTGTGTGTCTCTATCTCCTTCAGTTCGGCTCTGATCTTAGCTATTTCTTGTCTTCTGTTAGCTTTCAAGTTTTTTAAATCTTGCTCCTCTAGCTCTTTCAATTGTGACACCATCCTGACACCTTACACTTAAATTAATGCCAAATGGATTAAAGACTTAAACATAAGACCTAGCACCATAAAAACACTAGAAGAAAACCTAGGCAAAACCATCCATTCAGGACATAGTCACAGGCAAGGACCTCATGACTAATAACACCAAAAGCATTGGCAACAAAAGCCAAAATAGACAAATGAGAACTAGTTAAACTCCAGATATTCTGTACAGCAGAAGAAACAATCATTAGAGTCAACTAGCAACCAACAGAATGGGAAAAAATTTTTGCAATCTACCCATCTGACAAAGAGCTAATATCCAGAATCTACAAAGAACAAAAACAGATTTACAAGAAAAACAAACAAACCTATTCCAAAGTGGATGAAGGACAGAACAGACAGTTTTCAAAGAAGACATATATAAGGCCAACAAACGTATGAAAAAATGCTCATCAACACTGGTTATTAGAGAAATGCAAATCAAAGCCACATTGAGATACCATCACACATCACTTAAAATGGCAATCATTAAAAAATCTGGAGATAACAGATGCTGGAGCAGATGTGAAGAAACAGGAACACTTTTACATTGTTGTTGGGAGTATAAATTAGTTCAACCATTGTGGAAGACAGTGCAGTGCTTCCTCAAGGACCTAGCAATAGAAATTCCATTTAACACAGAAATCCCATTACTGGGTATGTACCCAAAGGATTATAAATTGTTCTATTATAAAGACACATGCACATGTATGTTCATTGTGGCACCCATAAGCCCATCAATGATAAACTGGACAAGGAAAATGTGATACATATTCACCATTTAATACTATGCAGCCATAAAAAACAACGAGTTCATGTCCTTGGTAGGGACGTGGATGAATCTGGAAACTATCATTCTCAGCAAGAACAGAAAATCAAAGACCGCATGTTCTCGCTCATAGGTGGGTGTTGAACAATGAGAACACATGGACACACGGAGGGGAGAATCCCACACTGGGTCTGTTGGGTGGGGCAGGGGAGGGCCAGTGGGTGGTGGGGAGGTTGGGGAGGGATAACATGGGGAGAAATGCCATATATAGGTAATGGGGGATGGAGAGAGCAAACCACATTGACATGTATGTACCTATGCAACAATCCTGCATGATCTGCACATGTACCCCAGAAAGTGCAATATATATATATATATCAAAAATAAAATGAAAACACAACAACAAAAACCTTCTGTCCTTATCATTCACCTTTCAAACTGAGTAGGAAAAGAATAGTGAAGGAATCAATGCAAACCAAATTGTACAGTTTTATTAAGAAGTATCATAAGGAACTAACATACAAAAACTGGCTTTGTCAGTAATCTTAACAGTTAAAGTTTTTGTTTTAAAGATGCTTAATCAACAACTATTATACTAGAGTTAATAATTGACACTGAGATTATTTAATATGAACTCCTAAAAAGTCAGTAGTGATTGTGTCTAAAGATGTAAAAGTACTAAGAAATTATATTTAATATAAAACAAATTATTGAGAATGATTATTTTTAGTGTAATAATCAATATTACACACAAATATATAAATGTTTATATATATATGTTTTTATATATATGTATATATATTTTTCTTTTCTGGTCACAGTTTCTAAAGAACTCTAGAAGCAATGCACTTTAGTAGCAATGTGTACCTCGATTTACCAGAATATGGCCTCCAATTATCATTTGCATCTTAACGGTATTAGAGCTACTTGGGGGAATGTTTGATTCCAAATTTGAAGTAGGGGGTTACAATGTAAGTCTGAAACATTCTGTTGTACCAGAAAACAAGGAAAAAATTGAGCTGTATCAAAAAGACAAAGAAGCCAGTTTAAAGTTGAGTCTACTGACAAAAGGCAAGTTAAGTTGACTAGCACATAAAAGAAAGACTGTTATTAATGAAAACACATTTCACATGCAAAAGCCCATTAATACAGAATAATATTCAAAAAAGTAAAAGCAAAAGAACAAATAGGTAAATAAAATTTTATGTGCCACAGTTTTAAGTAACTATAACACCAAATACTTTCTAAAACTACTTAAGAGAAGTACATAGGCATTGACATTGTTCTAGATATATATAGATATATATAATTCTAGTTGATCAGAAAAAGATAATTTTAACAAGAGAATGGCAATGGAACTTAGAAAAAATAATAGGATTAGAAAATTACGATTTTGTAATTTCCAGTGTAATCATTGATTCAGACAATAACTGATGATAAAACAATTAGCTGAAAGATTGGCAAGATAACTCCTGTTTGTGTTATACTAAACTATCACTTTATGAATTTTTGTTGTTTACAATGGATGGAGCCAACCTTCATCATCCTACTCAGTGTTCAATCTTATTATCCCTGAACCCTAATCCAGTCCTTTTCCAACAAGAATTTCATAGCACCACCTGTGAAGTACTTTTGCAAAAATTGTTTAACTTAAATCCATTTAATCTATTAGATTTAATGCCCTTGTTACAGTAATTCAGAGGAAGAATGAACAATTAATGTGAGAACACTCAAATCTAGAAGTTGCAGCATTCTAGGAGCTCTTCAAGAAGACAATACCACAGAAAAAATAAAGGGTATGTGTGTGGTTTATATGTCTTTGTTTGTATGGGTGTTGTGTTTTGGATTAAAGCTAGTTAAGAGACAAAATAACCAAATGTAGTTTATGGTTCTTGATGAATACAAATTTCATAGAAATCAGCACAAAAGGCATTAGGTGAATAACTGGGTAAATGTGACTAGAAACAGGTTTGAGATAATTAGGGAGTTATTTATTTTGTTAAGTCTGAAAATGACGTAATGGTTACATTAGGATAACAATTTATTTTGTACACATGCCAACTGATTTCTTTATGCCTGATATGTTTTGTAATTGTAATTTGTTTTAAAAGACTTCAGTAAAAACATGAATAGGTGGATTGAATGTAGCCAAATATTAACAGTTGCTCAATCTTGTTGATGTTGGATACAGGTGCTCATTAAACTATTCTCTTTTCTTTTCTGTATTTTTTAAGTACACATCACAAAAAGTATAAGAGGAAAAATAAGTCATTAACAAAACAAACTTTGCCCTGTAGCCAACTTGTCAGTTATTTATATTTCAATTTAAAATTGGATTTTAATTATGTTGTAAATATAAATGTGTATTTGAGATAGTCTGAGACCAAGCTTATCCCAAGTTATGTTAATAGAAGAAAATTTGTATAAATGTACCAGGATACCTAAGGATAAACCCCAAAACCTGGCTGATCCTGCCAAGGTATATCACCCATATATTAACTGCTAGGAAAAAAGCAAATGTCCTGTAAACATGCTAATTATGTTTCTGATTGCAAGAGTGAAATACCTACATCTAGTCATCCTTTCTGAATTAGCATAGAATGTTCTATCAATTTAATACTGTGTTACTTAGAAAGGTCTTTGAAGAAGTAATCCCATGATATAGAGAAGGATATTATGAGATAGAGTATGGAAGTTGAACAGAAATGTAGAACTCCTATTCTGTCACTGCTGGCTTCTCCAGGATAGTTCTGTGTCTATAAAAAGGAAAGGATTTATATGGCACAGCAGTAAGAATGTCCCACTTTGAAATTAATACACTTGCTCTGAGTATGTACTGTACAAGGGAAAAGAGAGTGACTAATGAAAAAATAGCCCAAGAATGGTGTGGCATGAAAGAAGGTAAGTTAAGAAAAACCCTTCCTTTGACACAGTCCTGCGACAACTAGCTCCTTATGATATACCCATATATAGTTCAAAACATTCTGGAACATGTCTCCCAAGAACAATGCTTTATTTCTGAATGATTAACAAAATCTTAATTTCAAGCATTTCTCTTAATCCTTAATTGGCTTTACTTTAGTTATCATATAACTAAATATATGTTATAACTTTTATACGCACACACACACACACACACACACACACACACACACACACACACACACACATATATATATTTGAATATATGTTGATATGTTGTATTTTTAAAAACCTTGACATACGCTCTGAGGTGGGGGCGGGTAGTGCAGAGGGAGTGAATTCTAGCATGACACCAAAACTGGTAGTTTCATATTCAAAACTATTCAGCTTAATGTAATTTTTGTCAGGAAGAGTTGATGGCTTAGAAAATACATTTTTAAAAAATTCTCTTTTCTATTCTCTAACACCTTTTCCCTGTCTGTAACCTGAAGTACCTGATTGTTCCTTAGAGAATCTGACAAACTTATTAGGTAAATATGTAATTGTAAACTGTGTACAAAGCATAAAATGTTCTAAATTATCCTAAATTGATTTTTTTTTTCATGTGAAAGCTGAGGCACTAGCAGTTCTGTAGAGTTTTCAGATTTAAGTACTAAGAGTCCTGACATTTTCAGGCTCACAGCAGCTGTTTTATTCATCCATTCTGATAATTATAGGGTGTATAAAAATGTGTATATATTCCTTGCTAGGTCAAAAGATAACCATCTCTTGTTTTATGTATTATTATTAATAATGATAACTTTATCTGATATATTCTTCTATTAAATAACTGTTGATTTAATAGAAGAATATGTAACATATAAAGACTCATTTATATTTATGAAATAACTTCTATTTTATAACTTGGATATCATGTTGATTTTAAAACTAGCTGAAAAAATACAAAGCAATTGCTTTATTGTAATGTCTTATTATACATCATCTATGCTGTCAGAACTGAGAAAGTCATTATAATCGATGCAAAAGTGGTATCTTGTGAGGAATTTTGCGGCTAACACCAACTGTAAGGAAACCTGAAGCAGAAATTTTTGTCCTATTTTCCAGATTTTACTAAAAAAAAAATGTAGATAATATAATAAGGCCCAAGAACTACTGCCTTTGCAGCCAGATAATGCTAATAGGAGACATAATCTTGTGTTTAATAAAAATCTTGTGTTTCTGTCCTCCTCTGGGAAAAGAAATAGGCAGGTTTGCAATGCTGGGTAAGTTTCAGTTTGTGATCTCAATGTGATTTTTGATTTTAAACAATACGTATACTCTGGGATATTGAAATTAAAAAAAATTTAGTCACTGGTTCTTCCTAACCATGAGTATGGAATGTTTTCCCATCTGTTTGTGTCCTCTCTTATTTCCTTGAGCAGTGGTTTGTAGTTCTCCTTGAAGAGGTCCTTCACATCCCTTGTTAGTTGTATTCCTAGGTATTTTATTCTCTTTGTAGCAATTGTGAATGGGAATTCACTCACGATTTGGCTCTCTGTTTGTCTGTTATTAGTGTATAGGTATGCTTGTGATTTTTGCACATTGATTTTGTATCCTGAGACTTTGCTGAAGCTGCTCATCAGCTTAAGGAGATTTTAGGCTGAGTCAATGGGGTCTTCTAAATATACAATCATGTTGTCTGCAAATACAGACAATTTGACTTCCTCTTTTTCTAACTGAATACCCTTTAGTTTTTGTTTGTTTGTTTGTTTGTTTGTTTTACCTGATTGCTCTGGCCAGAATTTCCAATCTATACTGAATAGGAGTGATGAGGGAGGACATCCTTGTGCCAGTTTTCAAAGGGAATGCTGCCAGCTTTTGCCCATTCAGTGTGACATTGGCTATGGGTTTGTCATATATAGCTTTTATTAGTTTGAGACACATTCCATCAATATCTAGTTTATTGAGAGTTTTTAGCATAAAGGGCTGCTGAATTTTGTCAAAGGCCTTCTCTTCATCTATTGAGATAATCATGTGTTTTTTGTCTTTGGTTTTGTTTATGTGATGGATTACATTTATAGATTTGTGTATGTTGAACCAGCTTTGCATCCCCAGGATGAAGCCGACTTGACTGCCATAGATAAGCTTTTTGATATGCTGCTGGATTCGGTTTGCCAGTATTTTATTGAGGATTTTTGCATCAGTGTTCATCATGGATATTGGCCTGAAATTTTCCTTTTTAGTGTGTCTCTGCCAGGTTTTGGTATCAGGGTGATGTTGGTCTCATAAAATGAGTTAGGGAGGAGTCCCTCTTTTTGTATTGCTTGGAACAATTTCAGAAGCTAAATGGTACCAGCTCCTCTTTGGACCTCTGGTAGAATTCCGCTGTGAACCCGTCTAGTCCCGGACATTTTTTTTTACAATTAATTGCTGCCTCTAGTTCAGACCTTGTTATTGGCCTATTCAGGGATTCAACATCTTCCTGGTTTAGTCTTGGGAGGGTGTAAGTGTCCAGAAATTTACCCATTTCTTCTAGCTTTACTGGTTTCTTTCCATAGAGGTGTTTATAGCATTCTCTGATGGTAGTTTGTATTTCCATGGGATGGGTGGTGATATTCCCTTTATCTTTTTCTATTGCATCGATTTGATCCTTTTTTTCTTTTCTTCCTTATTTGTATGGCTAGTGGTCTATCTATTTAATCGATCTTTCCAAAAAACCAGCTTCTGGCTTCATTGATTTTTCTGAATTTTTTTTTGTATCTCTATCTCCTTCAGTTCTGCTCTGATCTTAATTATATCTTGTCTTCTGCTAGCTTTTGAATTTGTTTGATCTTGCTCCTCTAGTTCTTTTAATTGTGATGTTAGGGTGTCAATTTTAGATCCTTCCTCTTTTCTCTGGGCTAGGGGAGGAATAGCAGGGGGTGGGGGATTGTAGAAGGATAACATTAGGAAAAATACCTAATGTAAATGATGGGGGAGATGGATGCAGCAAGCCACCATGGCACGTGTATACATATGTAACAAACCTGCACGTTCTACACATGTACCCCAGAACTTAAAGTACAATAAAAATAAATAAATAAATATTGTCCAAAAACATGAAGAATAAAAATAAATTTAGTCACTGGAAACAAAATATAAAGTGAAAGTCAACAAATAATCAATATAGAATGTAAAAATACATAAGACATAAAACCATGAAAAGTAAATGTAAACTCAGGATAATAAAGATCTTTCAACAAATAAATTTGAGGAGATAATGGCTAGATGTTTGGAGTATCACATTGATTAAAACAAACTCTACAAGTTAGGATCTTATTGCCTCAGGGAAAACGACGTATAAAAATATAATTTCAACATAATGTATAAAATGCAACAGTACAGTTAACATAATGATTATAGGAATAACAAAAGGAAGGCCCAAACATTTCAGAGAGACAAGAGATGAGGAAGGAGCAGATTCTTAGTGGACAAGTGGAACTGATTTATATTAACAAAGGAAAAGAAGAAAATTCAAAAAGAATCATTGTCACCAAGGTCAGAGGCATCAAAGAATATAATGTATGGAACTATTTGATACTGAAGAATTATAAATGTAAAAGATGGAAATAGTAATAAGAAGGCCTGGAATATGGTTAAGTTTTCTATCTTGAATGTTGTGCCATTGAATCTATAAATTTCTTTGGGGAGTGTAGCCATCTTACTGATATTTGCTCTAATATCAGTGATGGACATTTCGGTTGGTTTCAAGTCCTTGCTATTAGATCTTCAAATTCATAAACATGTGCTGTCCTACCATGTATTTAGGTCTTAAGTTTCTTTCAGCAATGCTTTGTAGTTTTCTGTGTCTTTCACCTCCTTGTTTAAATTTATTTCTTTTTTTTTTAATATACTTTAAGTTTTGGGATACATGTGTAGAATGTGCAGGTTTGTTCTATTGGTATACATGTGCCATGGTGGTTTGCTGCAACCATCAACCCTTCATCTAAGTTTTAAGTCCAGCATGCATTAGGTGTTTGTCCTAACGCTCTCCCTCCCTTTGCCCCCCACTCCACAACAGTCTCTAGTGTGTGATGCTCTCCTCTGTGTCCATGTGCTCTCAATGTTCAGCTCTCACTTATGAGTGAGAATATGCGTTATTTGCTTTTGTGTTCCTGTGTCAGTTTTCTGAGGATGATGGTTTCCAGCTTCATCCATCTCCCTGCAAAGGACATGAACTCATCCTTTTTTATGCTTGCATAGTATTCCATGGTATATATGTGCCACATTTTCTTTATCCAGTCTATCATTGATGGGCATTTGGGTTGGTTCCCAGTCTTTGCTATTGTAAATAATGCTGCAATAAACATACATATGCCTGTGTCTTTATAATAGAATCATTTATAATCCTTCAGGTATACACCCATGGTACTGGTACCAAAACAGATACATAGACCAATAGAACAGAACAGAGGCCTCAGAAAAACACCACATATCTACAACCATCTGATCTTCTACAGACCTGAAAAAAAAAAAAAACAATGGGGAAAGGATTCCCTATTTAATAAATGGTGCTAGAATAACTGGCTAGCCATATACAGAAAGCTAAAACTGGATCTGTTTCTTAAACCTTATACAAAAATTAACTCAAGGTAGATTAAAGACTTAAATGTAAAACTTAAAAACATAAAAACCCTAGAAGAAAACCTAGGCAATGCCATTCAGGACATAGACAAGGGCAAAGACTTCGTGACTAAAACACCAAAAGCAATTGCAACAAAAGACAAAATTGGCAAATGGAATCTAATTAAACTAAAGACCTTCTGCACAGCAAAAGAAACTATCATCAGAGTGAACAGGCAACCTACAGAATGGGAGAAATATTTTGCAATCTTTCCATATGACAAAGGTATAATATCCAGAGTCTATAAGGAACTTAAAAAGATTAAAAAAAAAAAAAAAGACATCAAAAAGTGGGCAGAGGATATGAACAGACATATCTAAAAAGAAGACATTTATCTGGGCAACAAACATATGAAAGAAAGCTCATCATCACTGGTCATTAGAGAAATGCAAATCAAATCCACAATGAGATACCATCACATGCCAGTTAGAATGGTAATAATTAAAAAGTCAGGAAACAACAGATGCTGGAGAGGATGTGGAGAAATAAGAACGCTTTTACAGTTTGTGGGAGTCTAAATTAGTTCAATCATTGTGGGAGACAGTGTGGTATTTCCTCAAGGATATAGAACCGGAAATATTTGATCCAACTATCCCATTACTGGGTATATATCCAAAGGATTGAATTTATTTATAAGCATTAATTCTTCCGTATGTTTTTGCATGTAAGTCATGTTTTCCTAATTTCCTTTTTGAATTGTTCATTGCCAGGGCACTGAAACACCACTAATTTTTGTACGAAAGAAGCTTTTTGATATGTATGCACAGAGGGCACACCCGTTGGTAATACAAAGCTGGGAATGCAAAAAATAATGCAGAGAAACACTTGATCTTTTATTTGAGCATTGGTGTAGCTGATGCTCTTACAATGTTACGTTGGAGTTATCAAAAGTCTTAGTTAAGAGGTGATGAATTCAGTTTTAAGTCTAGTGAGAGTAATTGTGTATATTCAAGGCATATCCAGGCTTTAGCTTTATACACCCTAAAGTAAAGATGTAAATTATAAGCTTCTATCCTATAGTTAGTATTTAAAATTCTAAAAGGTAGTTTTAATCTACAAGAAGAGCTTTTAAGACAATGATTATTGACCTTGTGAGATACACATAAAATTTTATATTTTTGATCATCTCTCTTGAAATATGTTTATGAAATGATTTTGAGATTCTTCGAGTCATGCTTCAAAGGCTAATGATCCCTGATAAAGAAACACTTTTTAAAGTAAGTAGAGAAGGAGAGGTGAGTGTACCTGAGAAAAGCTAAACGTCAGGGAGGATCCACAGCGAAAACAATGCAAAGTGAATTTCTGAGACCAGAAACTCACAAAGACAGAAAAACTAAACAAGACATAGTAGAGAATTTTAATGAGAAGAAAATCTTTGCAAAATGTTTAGAGAGGGGAAAAAATGAAGCACACACAAAGGTTAGCAATTTAAAAACATTAGGTATCTTTTGTTTAGAATATTAAATAAGCATTAAAGATGGCAGCCAGCTTTCAAACAGATAAGGATAGATTGACAGTTGAAAATTTAGACTTGGACACATATGCAAAGCTTTTGAGAAGTTCATATGAGGGAAAGGGGAATCAAGCTACAGGAAGGGAGTCGTGAAATCAAGGGCTAGAAAAACTCTAGCATGTACTGTACATTGATTGGAAGAGAAAAGAACAAAATCTGAAATTTGAATATTTGGCAGAAGTATTACACAATAGTCATTTATATAACACATGGCAGAGAAGATTATTTAAAAACATAATATTCAACGGGCATTTATATGTATAAATGCAAATTTAAAATAATGACACAGAATTGGAAGATAACATCTGTTTACATTAGTTCACAAAGGTGTTTTCTTTATCTATCCCTAGCGTCTTACAGACTTTTCGAGGTGGAAACCCGAAAGGGTAAGCATGAACTTTATAAACATAGACAACAAATTCAGTAAAATAAAAACCAGAACAAAATAGTATTCCACCAGCAGAGAAAAAAAATATGAAAACAATTAAGAAATGATAAAACAAACAAATATAAAATTTTCCAGAACTTAATCCCCTTCATTCATCCCCTCATGGGAGATTTGGCCAACAGTGAATATATCATCTAAGTTAGCATTAAATATATGTGTAACTCGTATATGTTGTGCACTCTATTTTTATGTTTACTCCTTTATCTCAATATTGGGATGTTTTCCTCAGTCCTAATGGAGAAAGAAAATAATGATAGAAGTTTCTGAGTAAGCAAAAATTTCTCAAATTCAAAGCACAGGTGCAGAGACTGACTTGAACAGCTGCAGGAAGTCTGGTCAAAAACAATTTGATGATGAGTAATTGGGTCAAAGATAATTTGGTAAATATGACTAACTGGTAGAAATTATTTCCAGTCATTGGATTTTCATAGGTTGTTAGTTTTAAAATTTCCACTTTTTAGCAAGTTTCTATATTTAAAGTAATTTATAAATGTTATAATAATCCTTTCATTATTGAAGATATATTATGTTTATTTTATTTTCTAATTTAGTCTCAGCAATATATTAATATTATGAGATACTTCAAATGAAAATAAGCTAAAAACAACTAAATGTCCAAAATTTTACTCATTAGGATATTATAAAATAAAAAAGTTTTAAATTATGACCTAATAAATCTTAATGACATTTTACATGACACAAAGGCATTTAGAATAAAATGAAGAAACATCAGTTAAATAACAGTATTTTAGGTAATTAAAAATATTTTTATCCATTTTCACTAAAAAAAAATCATATTTATACAGGCAAAGCTTTATAATTCTTTTAGAGAGAATTACAGAATAGGCCTAGGGTATTCTTCAATCTCAACTTTAAAATTTAAAATGTCATGTAAAATTTATAAACAAGTAAAAAATGGTTGGAGAAAATAATATTGGTCAAAATGGGGTTAAAATACTCAAAGACTCATCTGGTTTCTACCAGAATCCTGACTATGATTCTGACACATTTGAAAACCTTTAGGCAACTAGTAGACAGAATTATCAACATTGCTCAAATACTGAATTCAGGATTTCTGGCAAATGCGAAATGAATTAAAAACTAGGTTCTCTTCTAGATTTAGCTCATTCAGAACCTATTGCCACACATATTCCTCAGATTTTTGCTAATCTAAATTAACATCTTCATGCAATTCATAGCGTGGAAACCTTCGGCTTCAAATTGAAAGTAATGCCCTGCCTCTGAAACTGCCTTGCCTTACAATTGTGGTTTCCCACAAAGCAAGAAGAGTTTGAATTAGCAAGCAAAATGCATTCAGGAGAAAAAATAAGCACCTACAACAATCCAGCCAGAAGGACATACAGATTTATTAAGTTTGACACCCTGTGCAACTGCTGAACCATTAATCCTTGGACTGTCTACATTTCTAGGTAATGAAAGATGGAACTTTTCCTTTCTCCCCATTCTGAGGGATGAGACCCAAGATAAGCAGTGGGGAGGTTGTGCTTTAAATGTCTCATAAAGTCAGGTCTACTATACATCCTAGAAGATAACTTATTTTTCTCTCTCTCTTGTCCTTGCTCTTGCTCTTGCTCTCACTCTTACTCTTTCTTTCTCTCTCTTGCTGTCTCTCAAATTAGATATTATACTATTTATGACTTTAAAGATTCCTGGATTGGTTATTTATTTATTTTAGCTAAAGTAAAGCTAACAAGGCATTTGTCGAGTGGAACAAGATTTACAGAGCCTTAAGCTTTCTATCATGTGGCTGGGCAGGAGGGAATGGAGTTAGAATAGATAATTCCTAGTGCTTACTACCATTTTAATCCTTGAATGTTTGTCTTTGCAGCTAATAAGAGTATTCTTGCTTACTGTCTTTTAGGATTTTATAAAGAAGAATGCCTAATTTTTTTGGACTTTCCAGATTAGTAAAATACAAGTAATATTCAAAAGTTAAATATAAGTCACGAAAATTACCTTAGAAGTTGTCCTACCACTTATGTTATCAGTGTTGATATGGACTGTGTACTAAGGCAGATCTTGTATATAATCATACGGCCTAAGGAGATATAAGCACTAGTTATTTTATTATTGCTGGTATTGTTTGGTAATATGCAGGACATTAATAATCTTGTATACAGTGGATTGAGGGAATCACAGATTTTCTAGAAAATAGATTGAGGAAAGAGTAGCTGATGAGGGAAATAAAGACAATTATTATATGAAACTTTTTTCCAAAAAATGATTTTATAAGGTAGAAGAAAATCATTAATTGTCATAAATCTTGGAGGGTTTTTTGTTGCTATTCCTGTTTTTGTTTTTATTTATTTAAAGACATTAACTTAAATGAGTGAGCATAGAAGAGAGGGTGGAAAACCAATAAACCCATGGAACGATGAAATGACTTCATTGTGTATTTTTCAGAAGGGAATTTTATACAGGATAAATAATTAACCTTAGAAATGAGCAGAGATGCCTTTGTTATCACACCAGAAAAGACGAAAAGAAAGTATGGTTGCACTTGAGTGAAGTTCATAAGTTTAAAGAAAAATGAAGGATTTTCAACAGCTTCACCTTCTGTGTGAAGCAGTAGTAGTAGTAGTTGTTGATGTTGTTTGTATAGACTCTCAGACAGTAATTACTGGGCCAAAATGAACACATATTTCTAATCCACTTTAGACATATGGGCTAAGTGATTTTCAGGGGTAAAGTACTAATTCACACGCTTTAGTAGTGTATCAATGGATATAGCTATTCTTTTATCTCCAGGACTCTGCAGGATTCAGCAATCATCAATGTATTCAGTACGAGCTACTTGTGTGTGAATGTTTTACGTAATAGTGAAGAATGTTTTATGTAATAGTGAAGAATGTATGTGCATTTTTGCTCTCATTGAGTGTTACTCACTTAGGGAAAATAGATGATATACTGAACACATAATAAGCAATACCTGTTCTATCTACCTATCAATCAATCAATCAATCAATCAATCACCTATCTGTCTATCTGGGTATACTGAAGCAATGGTCCCCAGGGATCAGTTTTATGGAAGACAATTTTTCCATGGTCTGGCGGGGGCACAAGGGATGGTTTTAGGATGATTCAAGCACATGACATTTATTGTACAGTTTATTTCTGTTATTATTACATTATAGCATAAAATGAAATAAATATACAACTTACCATAATGTAGAATCAGTGGGAGCCCTGAACTTGATTTTCTTCAGTTAAACAGCTTCATTTGGAGGTGATGGGGGACAGTGACAGATCATCAGGCGTTAGATTCTCATAAGGAACATACAACTTAGATCCCTTGCATGCATAGTTCATAACAGGGTCTGCGTTCCTATGAGAATCTAATGGCACCAGGGATCTGACAGGAGCCAGAGGTCAGGCAGTAATGTGAGCCAAGGGAAGCAGTTGTAAATGCGGATGAAACTTGCTTACTTGCCAGCTATATCCATGTATATTACTAGGTAGATGTAAATAGACATAAATCCAGATTCTATTGACATCAACAAAGAAAACAATGTAGGATGGTTTTAATATAGGAGATACACACAAACACATACTTGGGAATCAATTGAGGATAGAAACAATAAAGGGTAGAATTAAAGGATTTGGTAACTGGAAGAGAAAATGTGGTACAGAAATATTTAGGTGGTAGAAATTGTAACTATTGCTTCACTTAAACATGTAATTTATTTGTACCTATTATCTTTGAACAATCTTCCAAAGCAGCTGCCCAGATACTGAGCTGCTATAGGGAATGAAATACATATCCTAGAGATATGCATGGTCACTACTATTTAACTCTCAGGTGAGTCTGCCTCATTTACAGCATCAAATCTCTGTCTTCTGTGATTCCAATTTCAGCTCTCCTAAATGAGACTAGGGACCAACAGCTAGAGCTCAGAAATCCTTTTCTAGTTAAACATGACTCTATTTAAAAAATATGCATAGCCTTGAAACTAAATGATGGATTTAAACTTTCTAAAGGAGTTCCATTTTAATAGCCTGTAGAGAATTTTGAAATTATCTTTACTCGGGTACCTTTGTGGTTTGAGTTCTAAATCTCTAAATAACTAAAATTCAAATTATCTAAAAGTATATTTTTGGGATTTTTTTTTGAGGCTGTAGGTTTTACCTTGAGCTATACCTCCTTTATATTTTCATTTATTTGTATTTTTATTTGAATTAGTCTTCATGAAGCCATGGCCATTAGTAAATATTCCTTAAAAATTTAAATAACTCACAAGCTTAAAGAAATTGCAGAGTTGTTTACAAAATTGGTGAAGGTTGTAATATTTGTTGTTTCTTCACCTTTTGATTTTACGTGATCAGAATACAGTTTTAAAACAATTGCTATTTTAGCATTTATAAGTTAAAAACGCCCCAAATGTCAAGTCTCTCAGAAAGAGCACTAATGAACTTCTACATGAACATATATTTAAACACCCAAAGGTAGCTCAGAAATTCAAATATTGATATCCATCAACTCCACAGCTGTATAAAATTAAAATAATGGTGATAACAACAACAGAAATATAAGAAATAAATTTATACTTTGCTAACATGAAACCTCAGTTTCTGGCTGCTCTCTGCTACTATGGGTACAGACAGGAATTACTTTGTAGCAGCTTCTAAGAGGGAATTGTTTGAGCTGTAGTCTTATAATTAAATTACTTTTCCTTCTTTCTGAAGATCCCTTTATTGGAACTGAAGAACACATCTCTTTTATCAAATAAATGCATATTATTTTTTTTATTGCATTTTAGGTTTTGGGGTACGTGTGAAGAACATGCAAGGTTGTTGCATAGGTACACACATGGCAGTGCGATTTGCTGCCTTCCTCCTCTTCGCCTATATCTGGCATTTCTCCCCATGCTATCTCTCCCCACCTCCCCACCCACTTGTCCCTACCCCATTTCCCCCCAGCAGACCCCAGTGTGTAGTATTGCCCTCACTGTGTCCATGTGTTCTCATTGTTCAACACCCGCCTATGAGTGAGAACATGCGGTGTTTGATCTTCTGCTCTTGTGTCAGTTTGCTAAGAATGATGGTTTCCAGCTTCATCCATGTCCCTACAAAGGACACGAACTCATCATTTTTGATGGCTGCATAATATTCCATGGTGTATATGTGCCACATTTTCCCTGTCCAGTCTATCATCGATGGCCATTTGGGTTGGTTCCAGGTCTTTACTATTCTAAACAATGCTGCAATGAACATTAGTGTGCATGTGTCCTTATAGTAGAACGATTTATAATCCTTTGGATATATACTCAGTAATAGGGTTGTTGGGTCAAATGGAATTTTTATTTCTAGGTCCTTAAAGAATCACCACACTGTTTTCCACAATGGTTGAACTAATTTACACGCCCACCAACAGTGTAAAAGTGTTCCTATTTCTCCACATCCTCTCTGGCATCTGTTGTCTCCAG
>NW_022436968.1:1084631-1210521 GCF_009761245.1 Sapajus apella | reverse complement strand
GCATGTGTCCTTATAGTAGAACGATTTGTAATCCTTTGGATATATACTCAGTAATAGGGTTGTTGGGTCAAATGGAATTTTTATTTCTAGGTCCTTAAGGAATCACCACACTGTTTTCCACAATGGTTGAACTAATTTACACGCCCACCAACAATGTAAAAGTGTTCCTATTTCTCCACATCCTCTCCGGCATCTGTTGTCTCCAGATTTTTTAATGATTGCCATTCTAACTGGCGTGAGATGGTATCTCAATGTAGTTTTGATTTGCATTTCTCTGATGACCAGTGATGATGAGCATTTTTTCATATGTTTGTTGGCCTCATGTATGTCTACTTTTGTAAAGTGTCTGTTCATATCCTTCACCCACATTGGAATGGGCTTGTTTGTTTTTTTCTTGTAGATCTGTTTTAGTTCTTTGTAAATTCTGGATATCAGCCCTTTGTCAGATGGATAGACTGCAAAAAGTTTTTCCCATTCTGTTGGTTGTCAGTTCACTCTAATGACTGTTTCTTTTGCCATGCAGAAGCTGTGGAGTTTGATTAGGTCCCGTTTGTCTATTTTGGCTTTTGTTGCCAATGCTTTTGGTGTTTTGGTCATGAAGTCCTTGCCTACACCTATGTCCTGAATGGTTTTGTCTAGATTTTCTTCTAGGGTTTTTATGGTGTTAAGTCTTATGTTTAAGTCTTTAATCCATCTGGAGTTAATTTACAGATTCAATGCTATTCCCATCAAGCTACCAATGACCTTCTTCACAGAGCTGGAAAAAACCACCTTAAACTTCATATGGAACCAAAAGAGAGCCCGCATAGCCCAGTCAATTCTAAGCAAATAGAACAAAGCAGGAGGCATCACACTACCAGACTTCAAACTATATTACAAGGCTACAGTAATCAAAACAGCATTGTACTGGTACCAAAGCAGAGTTATGGACCAATGGAACAGAACAGAGGCCTCGGAGGCAACACAACATATCTACAACCATCCGAGCTTTGACAAACCTGAAAAAAACAAGCAATGGGGAAAGGATTCCCTGTTTAATAAATGGTGTTGGGAAAACTGACTAGCCATGTGCAGAAAGCAGAAACTGGACCCCTTCCTGACACCTTACACTAAAATTAACTCCATATCATTCTTATACAATATATTACTGTCCCCAAACTTCAATTATTTTTTGACTTTTTTTTTCTTTTATCAGAGACAGGGCCTTGCTCTTTCACTGAGGCTCAAGAACAGTGGTGCCATCACAGCTCACTGCAGTCTCCAACTCCTGGGCTTAGGCAATCCTCCTGCCTCACTCTCCTGAATAGCTGGGACCAAAGTCATGCACCACCACACTTGGCTATTTTTAAATTTTTTGTTGTTGTTGAAATGGGGTCTCACTATATTGCAGAGGCCAGCCTCAAACTCCTGGGTTCAAGTGATCCTCTTGCCTCAGATGCCGGAAGTGCTGGGATTACAGGCATGAGCCAGTGCACCTGACCTCATATTTTCTAAAAACAGCTTAGTAAACATGTTAGAGAAGGAAAGTTCTAAGAGTCTTGCTCTCAATAAAGATGTCATTTTATCTTCCTATGATTGTCCAAGCTGAGCTGAAATAGGGAAATAGAGGATGAACTCTTCCTTTCTTCCTTTTTTTTTTTGTTTGTTTTGAGACGGAGCCTTGCTCCGTCACCCAGGCTGGCGTACATGGCATGATCTCACAACCTCCACCTCCCAAGTTTAAGTGATTCTCCTGAGTAGCTGGGATTATAGGCATGCACCACCATACCTGGCTAATTTTTGTATTTTTAGTAGAGACGGGGTTTCACCATGTGGGCCAGGCTGGTCTCAAACTCCTGACCTTGTGATCCAGTTCTGTGTACTTTCCAATTTATTTTCCATAAAATCAATTTGAGGATGAACTGGTTATCTTTTGTTGGACTATTTTTAAAACTAATATGCCTTTTGGACTAATTAAGTTGCAGTATATTTAATCATAAAAAAATTGTATATTGAAAGATGACTATTGTTAGACTGTTATAATCAACAGTTGAGGCCAAATTCTGCCTACTGATTCTATGACCCAAATCCTCCAAGATTATTTTACATGTTGTTAAGTGAACATATGCTAACAAAGATATAGTGAATTAACATAAATTGAGAGCCTTGAAATTGAATGATTAGATAAAAGTAGTGTTCATTGCTTTAGATATAAAATAAAGAAATAAAGGTTTCTTTTATTGTAAAGAACATATAGCAGTCAAATTTCTTTTGTATATTCTTTATGTTCCTAAGCATCATTAAGATCACTGATAAGACTGTTCCTGTGGTTAAATTCACAGATAGCACAGGAACATCCAGTGGCTGGAGTAAAAATGGTTGAAAAAACATGTTTTTCTTTTGAATAGATGAGTAATGTGATTCGTTTTCTAAATAGTTTCATATATTCAAATTAAAAAATGGGACTTGTGGCAAATTACTATTATTACAAATCTTTCTTATATTGAAATTGGGTGACATTAAGTTCCTGGGGCTATTTTAGGTTCATTTTCTGGAAAGGAGAGTAACAGATAAATAATGAGGAAGGACCAAAGAAGCAAAAGAGATAATGTCTTTGCTACATTTACTCACCTAGATTGTCTATGTTTTTAATATAGTCTGCATTTTATACAATTCTGTGCCAATCATGTGAGTTTTGTTCTCACGTTATCTGAAAATATTTGTGATTTTCATCTCCAACCATTAGCCAGTATCCTGGTTAAATAAAAGGTGATTATAATTCTAATGATTACGGGTAATTTAGAAAGCTGAAAAGAGACTTGAATAAAAAGTTTCAAAAGAAATAAATTTCACAAAAGTCACAGTACCATAATATCAGTTATGCACAAAGTTTCAGTTTTTATTGTAAAGCAATGTTCCTGTTCTCTTTCTGTTATATTTGTAACACCTTTCAAATCTTCTGGAATACATCATATTGTTAGAAGTTTTTCACAAACTCCTCTCTAAAATCCCATAAATATATATAATTTTCTTAAAATATTTTTTTTAAAATCTGGAATTCATCAGGTTTACATGATGAGTTAATACGGGGCTCTGAAATAGAATTTCACAATTCTCCACAGCTATCTTCTGCACACCAAACACTTAGGAGACTAGTTACTATGAGTTTTAGAAAAAAGTTTACTCTTTTATACCCAACATGGAAGAGTTATGTTACACATGTGTCAATAAGCCTATTGAAACTGAAGCTAAAATACCTTCAGTATTTCAGAAAAGGAATGCCCAATTACATTGATGTAGATTTATGAATAAAGATTATTATTCTGCAATATAGAAGTAATTCAAGTAAAATGAGTACCTTTTTTTCCTACTGAAACCATGAATTCTGAGAGCTAGTTCTATGAAATAATTATTTTTTAAAAAATGTACAGAAGGAAAAAAGGCAGATAGTATATTAGATATAACTGAAGAAAACTAATTGAATATAGAGATATTAAGGTAACATGAAAGGGATAAAGGAGGTAATAGCTGACTTAAATTACAGGTAGTGTTTTTAAATTTAAATTTAAAATGCTTGTCTGTAGAATTTCCTTGATGAATAAATATTTGTACATTTCATTCTTTTTTTTTTTTACCATTTATTTATTTTATTGCATTTTAGGTTTTGGGGTACATGTGAAGAACATGCAAAATTGTTGCATAGGAACACACATGGCAGTGTGATTTGCTGCCTTCCTCCCCATCACCTACATCTGGCATTTCTCCCCTTGCTATCTCTCCCCAGCTTCCCACCCCCCACCATCCCTCCCCTATTTCCCCCCAACTGACCCCAGTGTGTAGTGCTCCCCTCCCTGTGTCCATGTGTTCTCATTGTTCAACACCTGCCTATGAGTGAGAACATGTGGTGTTTGATCTTCTGCTCTTCTGTCAGTTTGCTGAGAATGATGGTTTCCAGGTTCATCCATGTCCCTACAAAGGACCCTAATTCATCGTTTTTGATGGCTGCATAATATTCCATGGTGTATATGTGCCACATTTTCCCTATCCAGTCTATCATCGATGGGCATTTGGGTTGGTTCCAGGTCTTTGCTATTGTAAACAGTGCTGCAATGAACATTCGTGTGCACTTGTCCTTATAGTAGAACGATTTGTAATCCTTTGGATATATACCCAGTAATGGTATTGCTGGGTCAAATGGAATTTCTATTTCTATGTCCTTGAGGAATCTCCACACTGTCTTCCACAATGGTTGAACTAATTTACACTTCCATCAACAGTGTAAAATGTTCCTATTTCTCCACATCCTCTCCTATACACCAATAACAGACTTAAAGAGAGCCAAATCAAGAACAAACTTCCATTCACAATTGCCACAAAGAGAATAAAATACCTAGGAATACAACTAACAAGGAATGTAAAGGACCTCTTCAAGGAGAACTACAAGGCACTGCTCAACGAAATAAGAGAGGACACAAACAGATGGAGAAACATCCCATGTTCATGGTTAGGAAGAATCAATATCGTGAAAATGGCCATACTGCCCAAAGTAATTTACAGATTCAATGCTATCCCCATCAAGCTACCAATGACCTTCTTCGCAGAACTGGAAAAAACCACCTTAAACTTCATATGGAACCAAAAGAGAGCCCGCATAGCCAAGTCAATTCTAAGCAAAAAGAACAAAGCGGGGGGCATCACACTACCAGACTTCAAACTATACTACAAGGCTACAGTAATCAAAACAGCATGGTACTGGTACCAAAACAGAGATATAGACCAATGGAACAGAACAGAGGTCTCGGAGGCAACACAACATATCTACAACCATCTGATCTTTGACAAACCAGTCAAAAACAAGCAATGGGGAAAGGATTCCCTGTTCAATAAATGGTGTTGGGAAAGCTGGCTAGCCATGTGCAGAAAGCAGAAACTGGACCCCTTCCTGACACCTTACACTAAAATTAACTCCAGATGGATTAAAGACTTAAACATAAGACCTAACACCATAAAAACCCTAGAAGAAAATCTATAGGCAAAACCACTCAGGACGTAGGTGTAGGCAAGGACTTCATGACCAAAACACCAAAAGCATTGACAACAAAAGCCAAAATAGACAAATGGGACCTAATCAAACTCCACAGCTTCTGCACAGCAAAAGAAACAATCATTAGAGTGAATCGGCAACCAACAGATTGGGAAAAAATTTTTTGCAGTTTACCCATCTGACAAAGGGCTGATATCCAAAATTTACAAAGAACTAAAACAGATTTACAAGAAAAAAACTAACAAGCCCATTCAAAAGTGGGCAAAGGATATGAACAGACACTTTACAAAAGAAGACATACGTGAGGCCAACAAACATATGAAAAAATGCTCATCATCACTGGTCATCAGAGAAATGCAAATCAAAACTACATTGAGATACCATCTCACGCCAGTTAGAATGGCGATCATTTCATTCTTTTAAATGAGTGTCTTATTGTTATTTAATGGTACTTTATTTACAATCCAAACTTTAAAAACATCTATCAAAACAAAATCCTGTCTTACCACTTTTATTTTTTTCCAACCAAAAGGAACAACAATAAGGAAAAGCTAGCTATGGAAAAAAAGAAAATTGGATATGTTTTTCTCTTGAGTCCACATCCTTATGAAACAATAAGCAAAAGTATATTTTTCAGCAGGATTCATTTTGTAAAAACACTTTTTTTGGTATATAGACAAAAGGCAATATCAAATAACAAATGGAAGTTTTGGGAGATGGAATCATCACTTTTCCTTTTTTTAGTGAATTTTGGCATTTCTAGCATATAAGGTCACTGTTTACTAAAACTGAATGAGCTAAAAACCGATTTTATAAAAAGGTACTAAATTTCAGTTATGAAGGACAGATATGTTCTGAAGATCTATGTGTACAGCATATTTAATACTTTTGTATTGTATACTTGAAATTTTTAAGAGAGTAGATCTTAAATGTTCTCATGAAACTAAAGTAAATGGTAACTATGTGGAGTAATACATATGTTAATTAGCTTTAATTTGAAAGTCATTTCACAGTGTAGACGTGAGAAAGTAAAAATGATGAAAGTATATAATTTTGTAAAAAAAATTGATTACCATGGAATGGAAGCTACAGACCCATGTTACATAGGTTTCCAAGAGCTGTTAGGAGATTATCTCATAATAATTGTTAATGTATGCTTTTTTAATAATCAAATTATTTAAATCATTATTAAACAAAAAGTAATAAATAGATCATTTATAGGTTAACATATCATTTAGAAATCTTCTAAGTAGCTTGTTCTTTATGGAATATTTTTAAGATGTTTAAAGTCATATGTCCTAATATTTTAAAATGCATGCAATTCATCTTATATGATTTAAAATATATATACCATATAATAAAAGTAGTATGCATGAGTTCATGTTTACTTTTGACCAATATTGGAAATAATTACTATATTATTTATTGTGAGTTGATATAAACATACATACAGAGAGGTTTGCAAATTTGATTTTTTTTTCCTTTTAACATTTTCCTCCTTTTTAAAAATTATGCCTGGAGCATGATGATATTTATTTTTCTCCTGGGTTTTTGAGGAAAATCTTCAACAAGTTATTCTGAAGAGAAATATTTTTTTAGGATTTTCAGCATTACTATCAATATTCTCTCTATTTGTACTAGTTACAAATAGGCATGTGTTTCCTCAAATCTATATTTTCTGTGAGATGTGTTTGAATAGATGTGACTCACAAAGAATTATTCCCTTGGTAAGAAAGAGCAGGTTATGTAGATGGAGAAGTGAGTTGCCTGCATGGTAGCTCTTGAGTGGCAGCCTAGAAGGACCATCTTCTCAGAGATTCTCCCCATCCAGCTGCTATGATGCAGGTTTGCAGCAAGCCATGTGAAAACTAAGGTTTTGAACGTCTTGCTCTTTGACCCTGCTCTCATTGAGAGGAGATGGTTAGGACTATAGCACAATATCTAAGAAATGAAGCCTCAGAAATTAATACCTTAGCATCTACCTCCAAAGGGCCCTTGCTTCAGAAGAACGTTCTTAACACAGAAAGTAGAACTCTTAACGCAGAAGGTAGGTGAGTGACAGCCAAGACAAGGAAGATATGTTAGAAAAGGAAATGGGAAAAATGATCAATGAAGAAAATAAAACTATGAAGAATTGTAAATAAATGACATGAAATTGGAAAATATTTAATAGAATAAAACAATAACTACATGAAGGATAAGAGAGATAAAGACATGTGAAGTATAATGAAATGCATAAATTAGAACTAAGCATAGATGGCAATTATGTAAAATATAATAAAAATCATGCAGTAGAAATAAAAATGGGTGATCATTATTCATATATTTTGTACAATTTTAGTAAAATTCCTTGTTTTTCAATTATTCTGAGATAGATATGAATCGAAGACAATATTTTTAGTGAAACATGCCATTGGTTTTGTACTCATAATTTAGAGAATAATTTGTTTCCTTTAATTTTGAGAATAAGAATATCTACCACTTACTAATAGCTTATGGTAGAATAGACAATTTTTATGCTTCATCTACAATCACACATATATTTATGTATGTGTTCATCACAACAGTACTAGGAAGCAGGCAACACTATTGTCTCTACCTTTCAGAGGAGGAAACCACAGCCATGATGAGATAACTAGGTTGCCAGATACCACACAAGTTGCAAGTGTCAACACCAAAGTTTGCTCTGGCAATCTGGCTTCAGAGATAATGTTCTCAGCACATTGCATGCTAAAATAATAGGCTGTCTTTGAAGAACTGGTAATTACCACACACCTATAATTTTCTTATCATTACTTCATTTTTAAATAACCATTTTTTCACTGTTTACAATTACTGTCTCCACAAATATACGTTTTACATTTACAAATATTGCATGGTTAAAATCAGAAGAAAAGGAAGTCTTTGTTTTAAAAAGAACATATAAAGCCTAAAGTTTAAACAGGGTTAAATATTAGCATGGCCTGAGTTGAAATAAATTGATTTCAAATTGACATTTTAAATTATTTTTATGAAAGTTCATTGTTAATAATAATTCCTATTGGCAATGAACTAGATCCTTTTAAAATATTTGTAAAGAATTCTGAATTGATTATAATCCACATAAGCAGGAACTGGTGTGTGTGTGTGTGTGTGTGTGTGTGTGTGTGTGTGTGTGTGTGTGTGTGCGTTCTTTAATTTTCACCAATTTCAAGTAGATTCTAAGGAATAGAGAAATAGGTACCCTTTTTGTCTGAAGAAAAATCTTTATCATCATTGCAAGATCTTTCAAAAATAAGCCTGGGTTGTATGTTTAAAATATTTTTTTCTTTAAAATATTTTTATATCATAGGGCAAATTTTGAGCCACTATGATATAGACTCTTATTTTGTAAAATCTGTATTTTTTAAATTTATAACTTTTTATTTTGATATAATTTCAAAACACAGGGAATTTTGCAGGAACAGTACAAGAAATTCTATTTTCCATTTACCCAAAGTCATGAATTGTTCACATTTTTCCTCATTTGCTTAAAATTTTAGGAATATATTCACACACATATATATGCATGTATATACACATATATACATGCATATATATGTTGTATTTTTTCTAAAATATGTTTTTCCCTTTAAAAATTTAAATGAATATTCCTAAAAAGGACATTTTTTCCCTAACCACAGTATAGTTAGGCATGTGTTTCCTAAAATCTATATTTTCTGTGAGATGTGTTTGAATGGATGTGACTCTCAAAGAATTATTCCCTTGGTAAGAAACAAAGTCAGAAAATTGAACAATGTTATGATTCTATTACCTAATCCAGAGTCCATATGCAAATGTCATAACTTTTTAAGCTTCCTATCCAAACCAAAATCATATTTTTATTAAATTATTATAACTAGTCTCCTTTAATCTGAAACAGTCTCTCGGCCTTTGTATTTCCTGAAATAACTTTTTTTTTTTTTAAGATAACAGGCCAATTATTTGGTAAAAATTTTTCAGTTATTCTAATTGTTTCTTCCTGGTTAGATTCAGGTCAGGTATTTTGGGCAATAATACTACTGAAAGGAGACTGTGTTTCTCAGTGAATCTTCTCAGAGATGTCTGATGTAGGTTTGTCTCAATACAGATGATGTTGGTTTAGATCATTCGGATAATCAGAGTATGCTCCAGGTTTCACCATTGTAATGTTACTTTTTTTCAATATTAAGTATTTTCTTGTAAGATACTTTAATGCTCTAAATATATCCTGCTTATCATCAAACTTTTCCCCACTAGTTTTAACATTTTTTTAATTTCAAATTTTATTTTAGATACAGGGAGTACATTGTGCCGACTCGTTTATGGGAATATTGTGTGATGCCAACATTTAGGGTAGGGATCCCGTCACTCTGGTAGTGAGCATGGTACCAGATAAGTAGTTTTCTTAACCCAGATCCTCCTTTCCCACACTAATAGTCACCAGTGTCTATCATTCTCATACTTATTTCCATGTATCATGGATGTCATATCGATACCTCCAATTCCAATTCAACACCAGAGGACACATTCTGGTCTTTGCTCTTTTTGTTTTCAATTCTCTTTACAAACATGGAAAATAATAGTCTCACTATTTAAAAAATATTAATTCATTTCCTCAAACCTAAAATACACTGAAAATGAGGGGCTACAAAATGGCTTACTAGAGGTACTGGGTACTCACCTCTTGCACAAAGAAGAACCGAAATACTGAGGAATCACACTTCAAATAGGTCATCTAAGAGAAAACTGTGGACGTCAACAGAGAAGTGCCAGGAAATGCCTAAAACAAAAAAAGAGAAGGAAGTGTAACAGCCTACTCTTTCTGGATCAGCTGGGAGCCTAAAGATACTCCCCAACATAGGGAAAGGAAAATAAGTGATCCACAGGGGTCTACATTTTCAACTGCAGACAGCTGCAATGCTAGCCATGAGAAAGCCTCCCATCTCTGTGGACCCTGAGACTAATATAGGGAGCTGCCTGGAGACTGTGCAATGACATTGCTCCAGAGAAGGACCTCACACTGGGTCCCACACAATCCCCAGTTCCTAGGCAGCTATGTAAGCATGACATTCTGTGAGCCCAGCCCATATCATACTGCTTCCTGCCTTGAAGCCCAACAGATCCTACATTTCCACATCCTAGGAGCCTCACATTCCTGCTGCTGCTAGGACCAAAGCATAAACCAATGGCATTGACTCTGCCGCCCCCCAGCAGCAGGGCAACCATGCATTTATAAATTCCCTGAGGACAGGTTACCCTGCCTACTGAGGTTGAAATGCATGCTCCCCAAGCACTTGTCTATGGCTGCTGCCACTGAAAACAAATACCTCTGTCAGAGTTGCTGTGCAGCTACAGAAACCCGGCCTGAGCATTTTGCTGAAAGCCTAGGGATCATTCTGCCTCTGCCTACCATAGTTGGCTCTGTCATGCACCACTGGAGTCCTGATGACAGGCCTGCCAGGCCCAGCTTCCCTCTAGCCCTATGCCTTAGCATTTGTTTTTGAAATAGTCCAGTCAAACAAAATTTAAAACTAAAAAAAAGGGCAAAACCTATGTGACACATGGGATACCACAAAGCACCCAAATATTTGAATTAAGGGGTGCAAGAAGGCTAAAAGAAAACTAAATGGATAGGAAATCTTTCTGATGACATAATAGCTAAAATCTTCCCAATCTAGCAAGATGATTATACATTCATATACAGGAAGCTGAGAAACTCCCAAATAGATAAAATTCAAAAAGTCCTTCTCCACAGCATTTATAATCAAACTGTCAAAAGTGAAACACAAAGGGAGAATTCCAAAAACAGCAAGAGAAATATATCTAATCATTTATAAGGGAATCTTATCAGGCTAAGAGCAGATTTCTCAGCAGGAAATTTCCAAACCAGGAGAGAATGGGATGATACATTACAAGGAAAAAAAAAAAAAAAAAAGAAAAAACATTACCAACCAAATATACTACATCCAGCACAGTTATCCTTCATAAACAAAGAAGATATAAAGCCTTTTCCAGACAAGCAAAAAGCTGTACCAATTCATCACCACTAAACTAGCTCTACAAGAAAGGCTTAAGGGAGTTCTACACATGGAAGTAAAAGGATGATATCTACTATCATGAAAACACAGAAAAGTACAAAATCCACTGATAGGGTAAATACACAAATTTTTGAATTTGTGGTGAGAAAGGGCTCAAATGTTAACACTGCAGAAAACTACCAGACCACAAACATAAGTAATAAGAGAGAAAGAAAGCAACAAATAATATAAAAAACAAACAGAAATAAATGAATAAAATGACAGGAATAAGCCTTTATATATCAGCAATAGCTTGAATGCAAATGAAATAAACATTCTAGTTATAAATTGCAGACTGGCTGAACGGGGAAAACAACAGATGATTCACCTATATGATAGCTATAAGAAACTCATCTCACCTGTAAAGACAAGCAGATTGAAAGTAAAGGGACATAAAAAGTATCCTACACTAGTGGAAACCAAATGCTAGCAGAGAGTAACTATACTTATACCAAATAAAACAGAGGATTCCCTGTTCAATAAATGGTGCTGGGAAAGCTGGCTAGCCATGTGCAGAAAGCAGAAACTGGACCCCTTCCTGACACCTTACACTAAAATTAACTCCAGATGGATTAAAGACTTAAACATAAGACCTAACACCATAAAAACCCTAGAAGAAAATCTATAGGCAAAACCATTCAGGACATAGGTGTAGGCAAGGACTTCATGACCAAAACACCAAAAGCATTGACAACAAAAGCCAAAATAGACAAACGGGACCTAATCAAACTCCACAGCTTCTGCACAGCAAAAGAAACAATCATTAGAGTGAATCGGCAACCAACAGAATGGGAAAAAATTTTTGCAGTTTACCCATCTGACAAAGGGCTGATATCCAGAATTTACAAAGAACTAAAACAGATTTACAAGAAAAAACTAACAAGCCCATTCAAAAGTGGGCAAAGGATATGAACAGACACTTTACAAAAGAAGACATACATGAGGCCGACAAACATATGAAAAAATGCTCATCATCACTGGTCATCGGAGAAATGCAAATCAAAACAACATTGAGATACTATCTCACGCCAGTTAGAATGGCGATCATTAAAAAATCTGGAGACAACAGATGCCGGAGAGGATGTGGAGAAATAGGAACACTTTTACACTGTTGGTGGGAGTGTAAATTAGTTCAACCATTGTGGAAGACAGTGTGGCGATTCCTCAAGGACCTAGAAATAGAAATTCCATTTGACCCAGCAATACCATTACTGGGTATATATCCAAAGGATTACAAATCGTTCTACTATAAGGACACATGCACACGAATGTTCACTGCAGCACTGTTTACAATAGCAAAGACCTGGAACCAACCCAAATGCCCATCGATGATAGACTGGATAGGGAAAATGTGGCACATATACACCATGGAATATTATGCAGCCATCAAAAATGATGAGTTTGGGTCCTTTGTAGGGACATGGATGAACCTGGAAACCATCATTCTCAGCAAACTGACAGAAGAGCAGAAGATCAAACACCGCATGTTCTCACTCATAGGCGGGTGTTGAACAATGAGAACACATGGACACAGGGAGGGGAGCACTACACACTGGGGTCAGTTGGGGGGAAATAGGGGAGGGATGGTGGGGGGTGGGGAGCTGGGGAGAGATAGCAAGGGGAGAGATGCCAGATGTAGGTGATGGGGAGGAAGGCAGCATATCACACTGCCACGTGTGTACCTATGCAACAATTTTGCATGTTCTTCACATGTACCTCAAAACCTAAAATGCAATAAAATAAATAAATGGGAAAAAAAACAGACTTTATGTATATAATAAAGGAGAGACAATTATAAAATTACCTTTATCATAATAAAAGGATTAATTAAGCAAAATGATATAATAATTCTAAGCATAGATGTAATCAAGCTAAAATACCTAGCTATACAAAGCCTATATTATTACATGTAGAGACAGACTCTAATAGAACAAGTGATGTGGACCTGAACATCCCACTCTCAACATTAGGCACATCATCTAGTCAGAAAATTAACAAAGAGGAGCGGGTACCATCCCTTCTTTGTTAATTTTGTAGAATTCAGCTGTGAAACTGTCTGGTCCTGGGTTCTTTTTGGTTGGTAGGCTATTAATTACTGCCTCAATTTCAGAACTCATTATTGGTCTATTCAGGGATTTGACTTCTTCCTTGTTTAGTCTTGGGAGGGTATATATGTCCAGTAATTTATCCATTTCTTCTAGATTTTCTAGTTTATTTGAGTAGAAGTGTTTAGAGTATTCTCTGCTGGTAGTTTGTATTTCTGTAGGATCAGTGGTGATATCCCCTTTAGCATTTTTTATGGTGTCTATTTTATTCTTATCTCTTTTCTTCTTTATTAGTCTGGCTAGCAGTCTATCTATTTTGTTAATCTTTCAAAAAAAAAAAAACAGCTCCTGGGTTCATTGATTTTTTTTGAAGGGTTTTTCATGTCTCTGTCCCTTCAGTTTTGCTCTGATCTTAGTTATTTTTTGTCTTCTGCTAGATTTTGAATTAGTTTGCTCTTGTTTCTCTAGTTCTTTTAATTGTGACTTTAGGGTATCAATTTTAGATCTTTCCCGCTTTCTTCTGTGGGCAATTAGTGCTATAAATTTCCATCTAAACACTGCATTAGCTGTGTCCCAGATATTCTGGTATATTGTATCTTTGTTCCCATTGGTTTCAAAGAACTTACTTATTTCTGCTTAATTTCATTATTTACCCAGTAATCATTCAGGAACAGGTTGTTCAGCTTCCATGTAATTGTGCAGTTTTGAGTAAGTTTCTTGATTGTCAGTTCCAAATTGATTGCCCTGTGGTCTGAGAGACAATTTATTATGATTTTCCTTCTTTGCATTTTATGAATGAGTGTTTTACTTCCAAATATGTGGTTGATTTTGGAATAAGTGCTAT
Organism: Sapajus apella; assembly: GCF_009761245.1. Classification (NCBI taxonomy): domain Eukaryota; kingdom Metazoa; phylum Chordata; class Mammalia; order Primates; family Cebidae; genus Sapajus; species Sapajus apella. Next base: position 1,196,532 of record NW_022436968.1, on the reverse strand, counting down.
GTGATGCTGAGGAGAATATATATTCTGTTGATTTGGAGTGGAGAGTTCTATAGATGTCTATTAGATCTGCTTGGTCCAGAGCTGAGTTCAAGTCCTGAACATCCTTGCTAATTTTCTGTCTCATTGATCTGTCTAATACTGACAGTGGGGTGTTAAGGTCACCCACTATTATCGTATGGGAGTCCAACTCTCTTTGTTGGTCTCTAAGAACTTGCTTTATCAATCTGGCGGCTCCTGTATTGGGTGCATATATATTTCAGAAAGTTAGCTCCTCTTGTTGCATTGATCCCTTTACCATTATGTAATGCCCTAACTCATTTTATGAGGCCAGCATCATACTGATAACAAAACCTGGCAGGGGAATTTCAGATCAATATCCTTGATGAACATTGATATGAAAATCCCCAATAAAATACTGGAAAACCAAATCCAGCAGCATATTAAAAAGCTTATCCAACACAATCAAGTCAGCTTCATTCCTGGAATGCAAGGCTAGTTCAACATATGCAAAACAATAAATGTAATACATCACATAAACAAAACCAATGACAAAAACCACATGATTATCTCAATAGATGCAGAAAAGGCCTTTGATAAAATCCAACATGTCTTCATGCTAAAAACACTCAGCAAACTAGATATTGATAGAGCATATCTCAAAATAATAAGAGCTATTTATGAAAAGCCCACAGCCAGTATCAAACAGAATGGGCAAAAGCTAGAAGCATTCCCTTTGATAACCAGCACAAGACAAGGATGCATTCTCTCACCACTCCTATTCAACATAGTATTGGAAGCTCTGGCCAGGGTAATCAAGCAACAAAAAGAAATAAAGTGTATTCAAACAGGAAGAGAGGAAATCAAATTATCTCCGTTGGCAGATGGCATGATTGTATATTTAGAAAACTCCATCATCTCAGCACAAAAACTCCATAATAAGTAACTTCAGCAAAGTCTCAGAATAAAAAATCAATATTCAAAAATCACAAGCATTCACATACACCAATAATAGACAAACAGAGAGCCAAATCACGAACAAACTCCCATTCACAATTGCTACAAAGAGAATAAAATACCTAGGAATACAACTTACAAGAGATGTAAAGGACCTCTTCAAGGAGAATTACGAATCACTGCTCAAGGAAATAAGAGAGGACACAAACAAATGGAAAAACATTTTCTGCTGATGGAAGGAAAGAATCAATATCATGAAAATGACCATACTGTACAACGTAATTTATACATTAAATGCTATTCCCATCAAACTACCATTGACTTTCTTCACAGAATTAGAAAAAACTACTTTCAATTTCATATGGAACCAAAAAAGAGCTCATATAGCCAAGACAATCCTAAGCAAAAAGAACAAAGTTGGAGGCATCATGCTACCTTATTTCAAACTATACTACAAGACTACAGTAACCAAAGCAGCATGGTACTGATACCAAAACAGATATATAGAACAATGGAACAGAACAGAGAACTCAGAAATACCACCCATCTACAACCATCTGATCTTTGACAAACCTGACAAAAACAAGCAACGGGGAAAGGATTCCTTATTTAATTAAGTGGTGATGGGAAAGCTGAAACTGGACTCCTTCCTTACATCTTATATAAAAATTAACTAAAAATGGATTAAAAATTTCAATGTAAGACCTAAAACTATTAAAACTGTAGAAGAAAACCTAGGCAATACCATTTAGGACACAGGCATGGGCAAAGACATCATGACAAAAAAAACAAAAGCAGTTGCAACAAAAACCAAAATTGACAAATGGGATCTAATTAAACTAAAGAGCTTCTACACAGCAAAACAAACAAACAAACAAACAAACAAAAAAAAAACAAAAAACAACAAAAAAAAAAACTATCAGGGTGAACAGGCAACCTACAGAATGGGAGAAAATTTTGCAATCTATCCATATGACAAAGGGCTAATGTCTAGAATCTACAAGGAACTTAAAAATATTTACAAGACAAAGCAAATGACCCCATCAAAAAATGGGTGAAGGATATGAACAGATACTTCGCAAAAGGAGACATTTATGTGGCCAACAAACATATGAAAAAAAGCTCATCATCACTGGTCATTTGAAAAATGTGAATCAATACCACAAGGAGATACCATCTCATGCCAGTCAGAATGGCAATCATTAAAAAGTCAGGAAACAACAGATGCTGGAGAGGATGTGAAGAAATAGGCATGCTTTTACACTGTTGGTGGGAGCGTAAATTAGTTCAACTACTGTGGAAGACAGTGTGGTGATTCCTCAAGGATCTAGAACTGGAAATACCATTTGACCCACTAATCCCATTACCGGGTATATACCCAAAGGATTATAAATCATTCTACTATAACGACACATGCACAGGCATGTTTATTGCAGCAGTATTCACAATAGCAAAGACTTGGAACCAACCCAAGTGCCTATCAATGTTAGACTGGAGAAAGAAAATGTGGCACATATACAGCATTGAATACCATGCAGCCATAAAAAAGAATGAGTTCATGTCCTTTGCAGGGACATGAATAAAGCTGGTAACCATCATTCTCAGCAAACTAATACAGGAAGAGTAAACCAAACATCACATGTGCTCACTCATAAGTGGGAGCTGAACAGTGAGAATATATAGACATGGGGAGGAGAACATCACACGTGGGGCCTGTCTGGGGATGGGGGAAGAAGAAGGATAACATTAGGAGAAACACCTAATGTATGTGACAAGTTAATTGGTGCAGCAAACCACCATGGCACATGTATACCTAGGTAACAAACCTGCACATTCTTCACATGTATCTTAGAACTTAAAGTATAATTAAAAAAAAAAGAAAATTAACAAATATTGAATTTAAACAGTACTTTAGACAAAATGTACCTAACAGACATACAATGAACATTTATTCTAACAGCTGCAGAAGACACATTGTTCTCCTCAGCACATGGGACATTTTGTAGGAGAATCTAGAAATAAATCTGCATATTTATAACCAGCCGATTTTTAACAAAGACACCAACAAGATACATTAAGAAAAGAACAACCTCTTCAATAAGTGGTGCTAGCAAAATTGGATATTCACATGAGAAAGAATGAAAATGGACCCTCATTTCTCAAAATATAAGAAAATCAACTCAATGTGAATTATAATTCAGAGGCACCAAAATTATAAAACCACAAGAAAAGAAATAGAAGAAACAATTTAGAACACAGATTTAGACAAATAATGCACGGCTAAGACTTTAAAAATACACCCACTCCCCAAAAATAGATAAATTATACTATATCAAACTAAAAACCCTCTGCACAGCAAAGGAAACAATCACAGAATAAAGAAACAACTGGTTAAATGGAAGAAAATATTTGCAAACTATTCATCCAGCAAAGGACTATCATCCTGAACATGCAAGGAACTCAAACTTAAGAGCAAAAAATGAAAACAAATAATCTCATTACAAAGCAGGCAAAGGACATGGACAGACGTTTTTCAAAAGAAGACATCCAAATGACCCACAAGTACATGAAGAAAATGATCAACATCTCCAGTCATCAGAGAAATGCAAATCATAACCACAAGATAGCATCTTATCCCAGTTAGAATAGCAATTACCAAAAAGAAAAAAAAAATAGTAAGAATATGGAGAAAAGGAAACTCTTACACATTACTGATGGCAAAGGAAATTAGTGCAACCACTATGAAAAATAGTGTGGAAATTTCTTTTAAAAATAAATGAAAAATAGAACTACCATATGATTCAGTGATATTGGATAAATACCAGTACAGGGTATTTATCCAAATGAAACAAAAAACAGTATATCAAATAGATACTTACATTCCCATATTTATTGAAGCCCTATTCATAACAGCAAAGGTATAGATCAGCTTAAGTGTTCGGGAATGAATGAATGGATAAGGAAAATTTGCTATGTATACACATCAGAATACTTTTAAATAGAATAAAATCATGTCATTTGCAGTGTTTATGACACTAGAGGTCACTATGTTAACTGAAAAAAGCCAAGAAGAAAAAGAAAAATATCACATGTTCTCTCTCATATGTGTAAACTAAAAAAAAAAAAAAAAAAAAAAAAAAGTGGACCTCATAGAGAGTAGACTGTTGGTCACCAGAGGGTGAATAGGTATCTAACAAGGGTAAAATAGGAAAAATAAAACCTAGTGTTTGATAGATCAATAGAATGAGTACAATTAATAACAATGTGTTGGCTGTTTCAAAATAGCTAGAAGAGAAGACTTGAAATTTCTTCAGCCAATAGGATTAATAAATTTTCAAGTTGATGGATACTTCAGCTACCCTGACATAATCATTACATATTTCACACTTGTAACAAAGTATCACGAGATATTTAAAATGAATAATACTTATATGTGACTAAAGCATATATTTGTGAATTGCTGATTAATATACTTCCTATAATAAACTTCCTAATAGTCTTTTACACATAAATGTTTCTGAATTTTAAAAAATATTGATAAAGCTTACTGAACAAGGATGCTTAAAATGAATTGGTCTTTTTAAATTTGTGTTAAATGGCACAGAAGGGCAATTAAGCTAACTAATAGCACTTTCAGACTTTAAAAGGTCAGTCTTTATAAGGAGGATAACAATATCTCAAAACTCACAATATCGTTATTATTTTACACAAATTTTATGTTTAATTTATTTTGAGAGAATATTTATTTCCTCCTGAAATAAAATGTACCATTTAATCATTAAGAAAAATTTAGGAAATGTTTTAAAAAAAAATGTAAAGAAAGACAGAAAGACAGAAAGAAAGAAAAGAAAGAAAGAAAGACTCAAAATCTTAAACTCATCTTTATTTTCCAGTCAGAGTTGTGATACTCACTGCTAACATGTAGCTTTGCCACTTACTGGCAAAGAACACGGATGTTTAAGTCAGAGCTGGATTCATATTTCAACACAGCTATTTGCTAGCAATGTAATGTTAAGCTTATTATTTAATCTCAGTAAGTCATAGGTTTATGATCTACAAACATTTTCATTACCTCAATCATACAATTGTATTGACTAAGAAGAAATTTCTGAAATATCACAAAGCACATTTTACATACAGTAGTGCTCAATAAAATCTCCCATGAGAAATGTTTAACACGTAACAATGAGAAAAATTACAGAATATACTATATATACAGTAAAATCGTTATTTGAAACATGACCTTATGAAATATGACCTTATAATCTATAGAAAATATATATTTAAAACATGATTTTTGTGTCATTATTGAGAAATTCAATATTCTAATCATTCATTGCACATCCCAAAATATTCAGTCTTTCATTCTATCAATGTCAAATGAGTGACCATGTGTACTGAGCTTAGTGCTAGGTGAACAATATATGTGACAAGGACAAAGTTCCTGCCTTCATGATGCTTACTGCCTAGTGGAGAAGTTATACAACACAAAGAAACAAACACATACTTACAAAATATGACATACCATATGAAAATAAATGAAACACTAAGTGAATTGGCCTCTCTCTCTCTTTCTCCCCCAAACCATCTTTTTCCCTTTCCTCCATCTATCAATATATATCTATCACAATATATATCTATCAATATTTGTGGCAGAAGCTAGGAAAAGGCTTATTTATTTATTTATTTATTTGAGACCAGAGTCTCACTTTGTCACCCAGGCTGCAGTGCAGTGGCCCGATCTCGGTTCACTTAAACCTTCACCTCCCCTGGGTTCAAGCAATTCTCCTGTCTTAGCCTCCCCAGGCACATGCTACCATGCCTGGATAATTTTTGTATTTTTAGTAGAGGCGTGGTTTTGCCATGTTGGCCAGGCTGGTCTCGAACTCCCGACCTCAAGTGATCTGCCCCCCTCACCCTCCCAAAGTGCTGGGATTACAGGTGTGAGCCACCACGCCCAGCTTGAAAAGGCATTTTTAATGGCCCACATTCTTAACTGACACTGAATTATCAAAAAGCCAACCATGCCAGTGACCAAAGAAAGAATATTTCTGGCCGAAGAAATGATATGTGGAAATGTCCTATTCTAAGAAAGAGTGTGGTGTGTTTTAGGAACACAAGAAGACTTACACACATGTCTGAAACATGCTAAAAGTTCAGGATGGAGAGCTCACTGAGGCCATACTGTTGTAACAGAAATCTTGAACAAGTGTTGCACAAAGGTTATGAGGAAAACTTGATTTGAGTTTTTCCCCCTCTATCCTTTGAATTTATCCAGCTAGGGTAATTTCTTTCCTTCGCTGAAATTCCAATAGCTCTACTCTGCTAATTCTGAGGTAAAAAACAGTCTTCCAATTTTGTTACAAACAACCAATGTCTCATTTCAATAACTGGACATCATATAAGATGTTATTCAAAATAAAAAAATTTGAATTAATGTTATTTTTTTTTCCTTTCCTTGCCCAGGCTGCTTCAGATTGGAAGCCCACACCTACCGCAGGTTGTTTTCCAACTAGAAAATGATACAATGGGATAATCCCGCTCTTCATCTCTATCTTGCTAGCAGCATGCATACTCTTCATTAGAAAGGTTCTTTGCTGGAATGCCTAGCCTCTGAACTGGAGCATCTCCAGGGCCCACTGTCTCCCTGACCTCAAAGTCTAGGCCTTTCAATTAGATGACCCAAGACTACCCCACTGTGATTCCTTCTCCCAAGTGGTCTACACTTTCTTTTGTGGCAACACTACCTACCTCTTGACCCTGCAGTCTCTAAGATAATGTACATGTGCTTCTGCACCCTTCTGGCTGCCAAAGCAGTCAGCCCTTTGCTTTCTTTCTAGATTTCTAAAGGCAAGATTCAGACATAGTGCTACAATCTGTCAAACGCAAGAAATAAACTGTGTTTCCTCCCCAGTCCTCAGGCAAAGCAAACATGATTATCTTTCTTTTGTATGTCAGTAAGGTGAGCAACACCATTCTCCCCTGAATGAACCCACTAAAATTCCTGGGTATTGTCCCTGATACTCTGTTTTGCTTTATCCTTCATCATATCTTTAAGTTCAGCCTGTCACAAACATTCACTGACACTATTGATTTTAGTACATGTCAACCTCTTTCTTCCCCTGAATGCTCACAAAAGCCTCCTAGCTTGTCTGTTTCTGTCAGTTTCGTTTTCCTGTCATTTAGTACTGTTTCTTCTCTTTGCTACTTGAGTTATTTTTCTAAATGTAAATCTATTGTAATTTCCCTGTATAAAAATTTTAATGGCTTTTTATTCTATAACTAGAGATTGAACTGTTCTCAGTATTTCTGTTGCTACATTTCCTGTCCTAAATAACCCATCCCTCATATTCCCTCTCGCCAATTATGTGGCTCACTCCTTCTCACACTTTAATCTTGATTTAGACTACAGATCTCTGTCTGACCCCTTGCTATACTCTCAAAGCTCCCCTTACTTCAGTCTAATTCTCTTATCATGCACTTAAGCCATTATTTTTATTTGCTTTCGTTTTATAAGTTAATAATCCGTAATAAGTCATCACTTCTTGACAGCAAGAATCATGTATTATTTTCATCATGGTATCAAGAGTATACAATACAACTCCTGGCAAACTATTAGTGTTTAATTGATATTTGTGGAATTAATTAATGAGTAGGTGAATAAGTGTAACAGTGGGTAACTCAGTATCTAGATGAAAAACATTGTCTCAAGAGCGTTTTCTTTGCCAAGACTACAGTCCCAATTCCCAGCCTCTAACATTCTCAGCTTTAATTTGAGGAAAAATGACTCTGATGGATCAGTTTTTCTCCATTACATAGTTTCCACTTAATTCAGAATTAATTAATTTCAATTAAGAAGGATCATGTGAATATTGACACATTATCAGACACCTAGTTGACTAAAAGTCATCAAAGGTACCAAAATCATAGAGTTCTGGTAGTGAGAAGGTTTAAATGGAATTATTATTTACTAAGAAGAGAGTCAGATAAAGGCAAACCACAGGAGATGGTGCTATCCCCTTACATGAAGCTTAAATTATACAGAAGGGAGGAAGATACTATAAGGATATGTTTTTGAGCTCTATGTAGAAAACTTACATATGGATACAGGAGGAAATTTTATGGGGTGAGAAGAAATAGTCTAAATAAATGGCAAAGGAATCCTTCTCTGAAAAAAGAAGTAAATTCTGTGTGCATTTGAAGGAAATGCCTCACTGGCAGGGGTATTAACAAAGCAAAGCCTCTGAGGTACCAGTATGTTTAGTATGTTTAAGAAATCTCAAAGACAAGTGTGACAGGGATAAAGTAAATGAAGGAGGGAGTTAATTAATACAATCCAGAAAGTCCAAACTGTTTATATTAACTGGCTTTGTTTGAATTGCCATCTCAAATGAATTCGTCAAAGAAATCTGATTTGTCCAACCTCAGTTATATGACAACTACAGGATAATCCAATCTATTGAAGAAGGATGAGTCATAATAAATGTTGCTGGCAGTGTCTTACATTTTTTTGAAGGAAAATTTGTATTGTTTTAATTATTTTTATGTACAGCAAACTCAACAGTATACATTTAACCCAGTTTAAAGAAAGAACAAATTTAAGAGAAGTGTGCTGGGGGGGAGGGAAATCTTGATGGTTGTAGAGATCATACCAAGATTGTCTTCTGTGTGGATGTAAAAGGACAGATCTTTACAGGAAAATCCCTCAGACTTCTGGACAGGGGCTTAGACCTAGGTTATTTGACATTGTATAGAGGAGCCTAAGAATAAGGAAAATCTCATAGATTTACATAATAATAAGACTGGAAAAGAAGTTAAAAATGTTCAGATTCAGTCATTATAAAAAATGAAGTAAGAAAACTTCAGAGGCTAAGTGACGTTCTTTTTTAAGGTTGGTATACACAGCTAATTAGTGGCAACCAACAGACCAGAATACGTATCTTTTGATTTCCTATTCAATTTGGCATAGAAAATAATGTGACTGAGTTCTGAGAAAGCGCAACTTTTCTGGAGAGTCCTTAAGAACACTTCCAAACACAATTAATTAAAATAGAGCTAGTGGCAATGTTAAGATAAATCAGAAAATAGCATTAAAAACAGAATAAATTTAATGTACATCAAAGTACGTCATTATGGGAATGGCTCTCGAACCAAACCCTGAAGGAGAATAGTGTGGCCTCAAATCATTTCAGAGCCTAGGGCATAAAACTTCCATGAAAAATGTTGTTTGTCTGAATTCTTGTAGCAAAATACAGGCATTCATTAAAGTAAAATGTCATAAGGAAAACGAGAAACCCAGCAAAAATTTTTGTGCAAAATTTTCTCACTGTGGTAATGCAGTTAGAAAAAAAATAGAAAAAGCTGTGAGTTTAAGCTCTGGAGTCTGAATTATCTTTATCTGAATCTTTGCTGGGACATGTCTTAGCTATATACAACAAGGCAAGTTTTCAATCTCTTTGAATTGCAGTCTCCTCATTCATTTAAACAAAACAATACAAAACAAAAATCTATATTTCACCTAATATTTCCAGTATATTTTGAGTATTACATAAGCCATACAAATATCTTGCGTATTTATTGATATATATTAGATTTATGTAAACTCTTGGTTTTCATAATAATCTGTGACATTTTTTAACACAGGGACTTTCTAGAGAGATACTTTTGAGTCATTGATCTAAAGTATTTTTCTTCTATTTTTTTCATTATTGTTTCCTAACCATTAACAGTAATGGCAAAAACTGTGATTACTTTTGCACTAACCTCATAATAAAATATTTCAAATATTGTTACTGAGAACGAAATGCAGTGAAAACGTTTGTTGTTTCTATTCATGAACCTTACTAGACTTCTGAGGCACCCAGAAGACTAACACTCTAATAAAGGCTATAGCAAGTAATTGACAAAGAAAGGTTAAATTGCAGAAGCAGAAATTTCTCAGCTCTAGAGAGGTGGTTCAAAGATTTAATAAACTAATTAAAAAGGAGAAAAGAGAAACCGCTGATGGGTCTTGATGTCTTTAAGTAAAGTTGTAAGAAGCACAGTTGTCATGGAGGTAACAGAATAGCCAGAATGTTTTTCTACAAGTGAATTAAGACACACAATGGAAAATGCCTTAATAAATTAAATGCATTGAAAATACATCTGAGTTACTGAGAATTTTAAGAACATTAGATCTCCTATTTTCTTCTATGTAATTTGTAAATTATCTACTTTAATTCCTCTATTTTACAAATGAAGATAACCAAACTTAAAAGTAGCAGGGACTTTTTACAACTCCATTCAAGAAAAGCCAGGTATTCATTTTATAAAAAGTGCTCACTGCAGTTTTCATGGGGTAAATTAGTGGCAGTTTGAGTCACCATGCAGTGCCCTAATGAAATATTCCTGCTTAACTCTAATGGATCTAGGGAGTGACTTTCTTCATAGTGATGGCAATTGTCCATCAGGTTATGGTCCTGGTCATAGAAAGGAAGTTGCAAATTTAAGGGAACACTTCATAATCTCATCCATTGGCAGAAGTTGGCATACATCAGTGAAGAGAAAGAACATCAGGAGTTTACCCTGGAACTCTGTGGGTGCCTTAGGAGATTGGGCAATGTTTTTACTTTTTCATAATGTTATATGTAATGGATTCAACTACTGTAATCACTATTCTGTGCCAATCTAAAAGTAGCCTCATAAAAAATGTTCATTAAACTGAAAAGCATTTTCCTTGATATTTCCTCAAACTATGTCACCATATCTATATTATCAGCAGCAATTCAAAACTTATATAAAGCTGTTTGCTTGTTTTCAATTATCACATGTTAATATTTTCTTATCTTTATCTTTCCAAAACCTTACTTAATGTTTCTGCTTCATCTGCTAATTTATTAGCATCTCATCTTATGGTAATAGTAATAGTTTTTCCTATCAAACATATATTTTTCAGATATTTCATTCTATTCCTGAACTTGAAACATCTTTCCGACACTTTTTCTACTTGATGAAACTTTCTTACTCATCCCTAATACTCAGCTATAAAAGAGTTCCTTCAAGAAGACTTCCCTGCACACTCACATTGGGTGATATGCCTCCTCTCTGTTCCCATCATGCTCCTATCTTGTCAGTATTGCGCCCTTTTGTGAACCATCTACTCCACTCTTAGATATTTTGTCATTCCAGGGCAGTAACAGTGTCACATTCCTCTTTCTACTTCTAGGAACCCTACAGTGCTTATTATGAGAAGGTGCTTAATAAATGCTCATTAAACAAAAGGGAAAAATACAGTAAAATCTACCATACATACAAACATGAGCATATTCTAGGAACACTTACTTGAGACATCAGTTTTTTTTGGTTGTTGGTGTTATATGCTTCACTCAGATACAGTGTGCTTTTTAAGGAAATAGTCAAATTTTAATTCTGCATCAGAGAACAGCTGCCATCTTCTGGGAGAAGTCAGAAGAATCTCTCTCCCTTTTGCTCTCTCTCCTATAAACTGGGAGCATTATTGTTAATGATATTTTGTGTATGTGAAAGGTAACTTGAGGAGAAACAGTTCTTCTTGATATTGAATAAATTAATTGTGAAACCTGTTTTGCTTCCTTTTTCTCCAAGTGGATAAAAATATTCATGATTCTAAAGCTGTAAAAGGCTATTCTAAAACTATCTGCAGACAAGGTTGTCATGGAAACCACCATTTTTTTGAATAGTACAATAAATAGTCATCTAAAGAAATACTGAACACAGTGCACCTTGGTCTAGTAATTAAAGTTGGTCCAGAATTGAAACATCTATGACATGTTTTGCTTTCAGGTATGCCATCAGAGGATATTTATTAACATATTGGGATATTTTTGTAAACAGGTGAGATACAAAATGTTTACTTGCAGCAATAACTTGAAATATGGAATGAGAAGGACACATACTCCTGCTTCATAAATTCCTGTCTCCCCATCACCTCACACATACATACATAGCATGTGCAAACAGGTAAGAATGAAGACATGAGACAGCAAATTGCAAGATTCACAAGAGACCTAGGAAAGTAGAAGACAAAAGAATTTAGGAATACATAAAAGCCAGAGCTTGTTCTAAATTCTCTTTTCCCCACATACCCCAGCTTCCTGTAGGGAGACTGGATACCAGAGTACGCAATAAGAGCTTGGAGAAACAAAATTGGAATTTGAAGAACAGTATGAAAAAAAAAGAATAAAAATATCATGCTTCCCCTCTCTTCTCCCTAGGTTTTCTGGGTGTGGAAGGCTGCCAAAGAGGTAGGGGATAATTTTTGAATATCGAGACTAATCTTGATTTTCAGCTGAAGTTTGCCACCTGCAAAACCTACAAAAGTACTTTATGTTTCAGGGGTTGACGGAGGACACCCTTGAGTAGTGGCAAAGCTCGATTTTTCATTGAGGAGATCTGATTTACCCAGGCAAGGTCTAAGAAAGGCTGGCCATGGACTCAAGTAACCACCCAGCGGTGTAAATAGAGTGTTACATTTGCTAGAGGTGACAATTAGGAGAGAAAGTCCTTTTATTTATACCCACCCTTACATCCAGGCAAAATAGGTGCATGATGATACCACACAAAATAGTCAACATTTGTCCATGCCCCTGGCGAAAAGGAGAGAGATGGATTTCAAAGAGAAGGCTTTGAACAGAATAGGGACCATATTTAAAATCCAAGTCAAAATGATTCTAGATTGATTGATCCAATATATTTATTAGTGGCAAGAAGATTATGTTTTTTTCTTGAGCTGAATGGAAAGTTGTAATAAATTTTTGCTTATTTCTGAGCAAAAAAAGTTTTTCTACTTATACATATTACATTATTGTCTATATACATATCAATTTTTATACATATATAGTATAAAGAGCAAAGTATTAGTTCAGCTCAGGGTCCCAGAGGGATTGTACAAGAAAAAAACAAAATGGATCATCTAATTCAAACTATTCTGAATTAAGACCTTTTTGCTTTCTTTAATATTCTATTTATTCTTCCCATTGAGAATGAGTTTTCCTAATCCCTTCTTAATGCAGTCAGGAGGAGAGTAAAACAGAGGATAAGAACATCAGCATTCCCTGAGAAGCTGATTTTTTTTTTCTCATCTGGAATGAGAAAGCCAAATCTTGCTGTGAAAAATAACCTTACCTTAAATGTCTAACAGTTTTAATGCAAGAACCTTTTGCTTTATTATTGTCTTATGGAGCCTGGTTCTGATAATTAGTGTAAAAACAAAACAAACTGCATAAAGACTTGAACTCTATTTAGCACAAGGGCAGCAGGTGAGAGAGAGAGAAAAAAAGGAGAGAGAAAAAAACAGATATGATCATTTGGAAGCAAGTGGGGACTAGACGCAGGTAATTTTTATACAGCTCTATCTTTGCACTTCATAGTCTTTGCTAAAAGAAATTGTTGTTTCCCTATTTAGCATATCAGCCAGGTTTCTTTGAAGGGTTACCCAAGAGTCCTTATATATTTGGTTAGGAGGAAAACAAAGCTAAGAATGTTATTCAATTTCACAATGGAAATCAATACTACCTAACATTTTACAATGATTCAAGACAAAATATAGAAGCCAGAAAGGATGAACAGATCTATTTTAAATAATGCTAATTCTCAGAAATTCATGGAAGAAATATATGCTCCCAAAGTTTATTTAGCCGTGCTAGGTGTTTAACTGGAAACATAAGAAAATTTTATTTTCTCTAGAAATCCTTGCAATATGTTTGAAGCTTCACTAGATTTTTTTTTTTTTTTTCAAATTCAGGAATGAAATACCACAAAACAATTGCCAGTTACTGTCAACTAATGTGATTGTATATGTAGTTAAAAATTTAAAAAGTATTTTCTATTATCTTCTAAACATTTCAAGAAGTTCTCATTTTTATGTTTATTTTCTAATTAATGTATTAAACTAGATAAATGGTAGGGGGTATGTGGAGTATGTGTGTGTTTGTATGTGTGTGTGCATGAAGTACAGGGAGAAAGAAAGGAGAGAGAAAACTAAAACGTGGATCATTATTATTACCTTAGGGAACATAGAAACTTTTCTCACTTAAAATAATGTTCTTGTTATTGGAAGATTTCCCCAGGCATTCCACTGATTCCATTTATGCTTTAAAAATACTACTTAAAGCTCCATTTATTACAAATAACATTCTTCCTATTTTTAGACTGTTGCCTTCCCTGATATTCATGATCTATTTTGGGGAAAAGATCAACTAATTAGGGATATCACCTGATTGTATCATCAAGAGGTCTCTAGGGAAAGGCAGAAACCAATAGACAACCTGACGGAACTCTCCCATAGACATGACACTGGTCTGAATAACTGCTCAGCATAGAAGTGGACACCATTGAGCACAAGTTTCCACATCCAGTAAGGGACTAGGTCATAGTAGCACATCAGAGACAGTAAATTAGGTAGAAAACCTCCAAAGAAGATGTTCTTAACCTGCTCCACAAATGATTTAAAATCAATAGGAAGCTGAAACAGAGTTTCTTGACAAAGTGAAATTCATAATCATCTGTTGAAGCAAATATTTTAACAAAAGCTTTATTCTTCACAAGATTTTTGGCCTTAATTTAGTAAAACTTTTAGAAACTATATTAAGGTTAAACGAAAAAAAATTATTGCAATTGTTATTAGTACAATTATGATTATTGATTAGTGCTTTTTATGCTGCTGCTGCTGCTGCAAAAAAGAGAAGATTGGCTTGTGCTCTTGCTACCTATTACTGCAAACTAATAATAAAATCCTAATCTTAGTGGTTTAAAACAACAGTATGTTATTTCTTATAACACTGTGGATTGAGGAGGCTCAGCAGGGCAGTTCTTAACTTTTCATCAGTTGTGTACTGAGATGCATGGCCCTCAAATCCTTTCCCTATCTTCTTTACTTATAAATCTATACAGATTCTTTCTTACAGTAAAAATTGAATATTCATTACAATTTGAACATTACCTAGAAAAACGCATTTGTTATTTATGGTATTTCCTCTCCCTAAAATATCCTTCTCATGTCTCAGTTACTTAGAATAGTAATTTACACAAAGCAGGTCTTCATTACTGTGTGTTACATTAGATTGAGCACTTTGCTTAGATTATTAGCACACTTAGGCATTTGATTATCACTTTTACATAAAAGCATCTGCACTCATATTCTTATGATTTAGATTAGATTAGATAATCCTGAAGCTAAGGATTTCTAACATATTTGAAGCTTTCTAAGTGGTAGGATTCTGATTGTTTATTTTAGAAGACAAAAAATGGTATTTGAAATAACTAATAATAACAGCTAATATTTATTTGTCTTAATATTAAGTATAATATTAAATATATTTATATAATACTGATAAATTACAGTATTGATATATCATATATTCATATCCGATATATGTATTAATATACTTCTTATATACTAATTAGATATTAACATATTTATTAGCTAAATAATATATTAATATAGGAACTGAATATATTAAGTTCACAACTTAGTATATGTTATGCATACATTAAGATAAAATATATTATCTTACTATATGTTAAGCTATATAGTCAGGACTTGACTCCTGGATCACCTCCAGATTCAATATTCTTAATCACTGTGTTATGTATTATGTTGGTGCGAAAGTAATTACGGTTTTTGCAATTAAAGGTAATCCATTAAAGATAATAGAAACAAGCAGCAATTACTTTTGCACCAATCTAATAGTTGGAAATGTAAAGCAGCACTCAAAGAAACTGGCAAGAATCAATAAATTACTTCTTTTTTCTTCATAAAAGAAGTGCAGTGCAATCTTGTGGGAGTATCAAACAACACAGTCTTTATAAATATAATGCATTTGGTGATTAATAGTTTGAATGGTACATTATTTCCATTTTTAGGTCACAAAATTTGAATATGGACAATTTCATATAATTTAAACTAATATTAAGAGTAAAATTGAAGCTATATATATAATATATAATAATAATAGCTAACATTTATTTATCTTAATATTGTTAGGTATAATATTAAATAAATTTATATAATACTAACAAATTATATTACTACTATATCATATATTAGTAATATCAATATATGTATTATTAATATATTTCATATATACTATTAAAAATATTACATATATAGCTATAATTTTAATCTTAATATTAGTTTAAATCTATATACATATATATATATACAGAGAGAGAGAGAGAGAACTCTAATTGTCAATTCCCTTTCTTTTAATACCATGGTACAAAAAACGGAAATAAACCAATTTTAGATTTTTAAGTTGCAAACAATGTTACAATAATTATTACATTGTTGGAAATAATTAGTGCCATATTCAGAAGGAAGGTCATCCAAGTGATAGCAAAATATTATAAAGAGACTCATCAGTTCAATTGTGTTCTTCATAGCTAGTGATAATAATTTAAAAGAAGCTAAATTTACTTCCTTATTGCTATAAAATGGATCTATTTCCACAAAATCTTCAGAAAAATAAACATTTTCCTGAAGTTTAATATTCACAACTGAAGAACAAATCCTTACAGTAGGTATTTTGAATGTATTTATACATGTAAGTGTGTACATATGTATAGGGGAGGGTATGTGTATTCTGAAGGATCACATTAATAAAACAAATCAGGAAAAATGATAAGCAGACCTGAGGGAGACAGTTCCTCAGCTAGGGAAGTTTAGCTCGCTACATGACTGTCAAGAGGCCTCACCAATTGGCATTATTTTCATGAATTTGTCTCACTGCAGTGTCTAGCATTCAATTTTGCAAGCTCAGAGACTTGAAATTTTTGGTTTCTCAAAGTTGACAGGTATTGATATCATTGATTCAAAATGACAAACATTATAAGAAATAGTTTAGTAAAAACCATGTCTATTTCTTAATTTATAAAATTATATAACTGTCCAGTGAGCCAGACCAGCATGTTGTCTTTTCATTACGTTTTCTTCAAGGAGATAAGCTACATAGGAGCACACATAATCAGAAGTTTATAGGGAGAACACGAAGTCGGAAAGAGAAGAATTAATTTGTTGTAGGGAGAGCATGAAGCAGAAATTGGAAGAATCAATTTTAAGATGTATGGGCTTGATGTCATGAGATTAAAGAAGATAATGAGTCAGACTTCCAATATATGTGGATTATTCTTGACTTTAAAAACGTTGCAGGTTTCCTTCAGTGCCACTTTCCCAGCCAGAAATCTCTGTGGCCACCTCCGCCTGGGTCTCACTCAGGCCCTCTGGGCTCACTCTGCCCACTCAATCTGGCAGACGTGTGCCCCAGCCTGGATCCCGCACGCATCATGGCTCTGCACTCAGCCCACGGCTACACCAGGCAGGTGTGAGCAGCTTCCACACGGATGCCGCCATCTAGATGAGGGGAATGTAGTAAGGCCAAAAACCTGAGAGATGACAACAGTCACCGGGCCCCAGGCGGTGTTACAAATCTGAGCTCCCAAGAAATGTCATCACTTTCCACTCCCATAGCTCGAAAAGTGAAAGCTGTGAACTGTCAGCTCGGTTTTCCGGCTTTAAACTGCTTTGGGTTTGGAGATTGGGTTTCACCGGAATCCTGTCCCTGTCTGCCTAGGAATTTGTCTCCTGTCACTATCGCAACGAGACAGACTTGTCTCCTGTCACTATCGCAACAAGACAGGAGACAAGGGCACACATTTGCCTGGACAGGGCATGAGTGGGAACTGGATTGAAATAGTTGAACTTTGTCTGCCACGCCCCCAACAATTCTTATTGACATCTGCCTTGACCATTTCTTCTGCAATTAAGTAGTTGTATCTCTTCGCAAACCACTGGCCTCAGCTACTGGGGCCAACAGCGAGCACTTAACTCCAAACAACTGATCTCCAGGCCGATGATACATCTAATGACCACTGTGGGTTCTGGTTCAAAATGATGTGTTCATCGAACAGTTTTCTCTCTTAGAATTTTAAATGGGAGTAAGAATAGTGGCAGTATGCTGAAATTGAAACACTACATTTGTTCAAGGTAAGCAGAAAGCGTAAAAAGTAGAGGTTGTGTTGCCCAGTGCAGCAAAGAGAAGTCGGTTCACAAAGAAAAGCAATGTGAAAGAGACATACTCCTGATTATGTCTTTCTTTCTTTTTTTTAAAATTTCCCTAAGGCCATTTAAGAGACTTTCTGTATTTTACAATTTATATCCAAGTCAAATTAACACTGTTAATTTGGTGGAGCCCTACAATGCCACCCTCTCTGTTCACCAGCTCATAGAAAATGCAGACGAGACGTTCTGCATTGATAACGAAGCACTCTATAACATCTGTTCCAGGACCTTAAAACTGACCACACCCACCTATGGTGACCTGAATCACCTGGTGTCTGCTACCATGAGTGGGGCCACCACGTGCCTGTGCTTCCTGGGCCAGCTGAATGCCGACCTGCGGAAGCTGGCCGTGAACGTGGTTCCATTTCCCCGGCTGCACTTCTTCATGCCCGGCTTTGCCCCGTTGACCCGCCGGGGCAACCAGCTGTACCGGACCCTGACCGTGGCTGAGCTCACTCAGCAACTCTTCGATGCTAAGAATATCATGGCCGCCTGTGACCCCCGTCATGGCCGCTACCTAACTGTGGCTGCCATTTTTAGAGGTCGCATGTCCATGAGGGAGGTGGATGAGCAAATGCTCAACATGCAGAATAAGAACAGCAGCTACTTTGCTGAATGGCTCCCTCACAACGTGAAAACAGCCGTCTATAACATCCCACCCCGGGGACTAAAAATGTCGGCCACCTTCATTGGTAACAACGCAGTGATCCAAGAGCTCTTCAAACGCATCTCCCAACAGTTTACAGCTATGTTCAGGCGCGAGGCCTTCCTGCACTGGTACACGGGCGAGGGCATGGATGAGATGGAGTTCACCGAGGCCGAGAGGAACCTTAACGACCTGGTGTCAGAATACCAGCAATACCAAGATGCCACAGCTGAGGAGGAGGAGTTTGAGGAGTGTGCTGAGGAGGAGGAGGAGGTAGCCTAGAAAATTCCTTTTAACACTGTTAAAATGTCCCCTAAGAATTTTGTTTTTCTATTTTTTATTGCTTATCAATGCACATTTCCGATCCACACATTACCTATATATGTTAACATCAAGTTTTCTTCCACCTTAGTTATGCTTTCTTTTTCAACAAAACATTTTATTCTTTTATCACAGATTTATATTATGAGATAAAGGACAACCGAATTTCTCTTATTTCCATGTTCTTCAGTGATTGTATCTGTCTTCTCTCAATTTGCCTATAGTATATATTTAGTCACCAATGTTTCAATATTTATTTGTTCATTTGTAACTTAGCATTTATTGTAAATAAGTACAGTTTGATACAATACTTAACTTTAAACCAGAGATGCATTTAAACAATCTATATTTTAAAAATAATTATATCTACTTTTCTTTTCTTTTTTTTTTTTTTTTAAAGAAAGAGTCTTTGTTGCCTAGGCTGGAGTGCAGTGTGTAATCTGGGCTCACTGCAACCTCCATTTACTTGGTTCAAGTGATTCTCCTGCCTTAGCCTCACAAGTAGCTGGAATTACAGGCATGTGCCTGCTATTTTTTTTTGTTATTAACATTACTTTTTTTTAGTAGAGATGGCATTTCTCCACATTTGCCAGACTTTTCTCGATCTCCTGGCCTCAAGTGATCTACCACCTCAGCCTCCCAAAGTGCTGGAATTATAAGCATGAGCAACCTCAACTAGCCTAGTAATTTATTCTTAAGTAAGTTATGTTTTTTTAATAATATTTCAATATTTAATTTGTTATCAATTTAAAATTTTTAAAAATCAAAATGCAGTCATGCAGTTTATCAAATGTATAGGAACTTGAAAATACAATTAATGCATTTTTAGATTATAATCAATTGTTGTCTTACCAGTTACTTTTAACTTTATAAAATTTAAAACTCATGAAAGCCTGACAACATGTATTTGACACAAAGTAGTTTTACTTATTTTTACAAATGAATGGTATGAATTCAGAAATGGATTTCACTGCTTTTAAAAATGTGTCAATTGTTTTTCATTAATTGGAGTCAGAAGTCATTTTTAGCCATCTTACTCCTTTGAATTGATGCTTGTTTGTTGCCTAAGACCATACCGATGCATTTTCATTGCCTAAATTTGGTTGAAGAATGCTGGGTATACAAAGGCAAGCTACCACCTTAAATTCTCAGCTCAACATCTAAATTTCAAGGACGTTTTATTGTTGGCTGCTGCGCTAAATCTTAACTATATAGCAAATCTGAGGTAGCAATCCAGTCTATCAAAAAAATGAATAACACTTGATATAGTTTAGCTACGTCACCGCCC
Organism: Sapajus apella; assembly: GCF_009761245.1. Taxonomy (NCBI): domain Eukaryota; kingdom Metazoa; phylum Chordata; class Mammalia; order Primates; family Cebidae; genus Sapajus; species Sapajus apella. The sequence continues at coordinate 1,176,249 of NW_022436968.1, read as the reverse complement.
AAATCTTATCTTGAACTCCCACGTGTTGTAGGAAGGCCCTGGTGGGAGGTAATTGAATCATGAAGGCAGGTTATTTCCATGCTATTCTCATGATAGTGAATAAGTGTCACAAGATCTGCAGGTTCTAAAAATGGGAGTTTCCCTGCACAAGTTCTCTCTCTCTGTTTGCCTGCTGCCATCCATGTAAGACGTGACTTGTTCCTCCTTGCCTTCTGCCATGATTGTCAGGACTCTCTCCAGACATGTGGAACTGTAAGTCCATTAAAACTCTTTCTTTTGTAAATTGCCCAGTCTTGAGTATGTGTGTATCAGCAGCATGAAAATGGACTAATACAATACCTTAGTGTATGGATTTAGTAAAGTTAAAATTAAAAGGAAATTTTCAGATATTATTTTCTAGATATTAAAACATTTAGTATAAAAAAAATATTGTAATATAATTAACAACTAAGTTTTATCTTCCAGAATACCAGTAGAACCCTCAATAAGGTGACATGTTCATAATTTCATTCCTATCATCAATTTTAAATATCTCTTCTTAGCATCTACAGTTAAAAAGTGATATTGTTTATGAATAATTAGAATTAATGGTTAACTATTTAATACCTGTTAAGACTATTGATGTGTACTTTTTCTATCACATATATACACAAATATTTATTTATAATTTGTTTTTGATTCAAAATAATGACTAATTGGATCTCAAAGAAGTTGTCACTGTATATCCAAATATGTTACCATGCTCAATTTCTAAAATTAATAACAAAAGTACACATTTATATATAATACATGTTTGTTTTTATTAACCTTTTTTCTTTTTTTATTTTTATATGTTTTTATTTTTTTACTTTAAGTGAATACTATATATGGCATTTCTCCCCATGATTTCCCTCCCCCCCCCCCCCACCCCCCTCATCCCCCTTGTCTCTCCCTTACCCCCGCTCCGATTCTCCCCTAGACACGTTTCTGTAATACTCTACTAGGTTCAGTTGTCTACTCAGAAAACTTTTTGCTTCTCGATCACAAAAACCATATTGTTGTGTAGCCCAGTAACAGTTCATAACATTGATCACTGGTACTTTTAATACCAAAAGATATTCCTTGTTGTCTATTCATTTTATTAATAATTACAGTTTTAACTACTGGCTCATTGAACAATTACAGTTTTAATATTCTTTTAATATTTCCCTAAATAAAATATTGAACTTCTTAATTATTTTATAACTTTAACTCTCAGCAGGTAAATGATGAGGAGACACTGGTTTAGATCAAGTATTTTGTGTCTATACTCATGCTTCTAAGTCATCATTACCATATCCAATAACAATGAGAAATGGGAGTAGAAAATAATTGTTTTTTTTCAACTTAGATTTCTTGATTTGCAACTTCAATTTGGATGCATCTTCAATTTCACAAATAAGGTCTGAAGACCAGTTGGTTCTAATAAATGCTAGTATATGCTCTTTTAAAACATTCTTTAGCAAGAAATTTAGATACCACTATATATTATAATGTATGTGTATATAAGATTATATATTACATGTCTCTCTCTATATATATAAAACTATATGAAATTAGTTATATATAATACATAATAATGTTAAAGGCTCAGAAATATAATACTCATTTAATTTTGCTTATCCCATTTTATGTTAAACTTAGTTAACCTGGGAACATTATTTCCCAATAAAAATTTTAAGCATTTCATATGTTAAAGAATTTCCAAGAACACAGTTAAAAAAATTACTGTAATAATCTATACTTGATAAAACCACCCTGATGAATTCAAAATGTTCTATTTCAGAACATAATCCATAATGAATACATAACAGGCAGTTCGAACAACTTTATATACCATTTTGAGTGAAGAGTAAATACTAACTTTGACCTGACCTTATGAGCCAGACTGAATAGAACATGGTTTTACTACATAAGCATCCTTGAGAGCATATCCTGACTTTTGTATTATTAGAAATGAAAGTAAAGACTACATGCAATAAAGTGTTCTCTTAGTGTATACCAAAGCAAAGCTTTTATGACTCCAAGCTCTTAAAAGTAAAATGTGTACTTTTAAAAGTTGCAGATTTCTCAAGGACTAAACTAAGCATTTTCTTAAGTGAATGCATTTTTCTCTTGTATGGTTTCAGTGACCCTCTCAAACATTTTAGGAAGACTATTCACACGTGGTGGTTTATTGTCCATGAGAACACCATTTAAGTCATGGGAAATAAACAGTTTCCAACCAACAGACTGAGTCTTCTGAAAGTTCAATTTAAGTTTCTTATTTGATATTCTGAATTTCAGTTTCCTTTAGGAACAAGGTTGGCACTAGCTAGGCAACACAATACATCAGACAGTTAACCAGGACACCTCATCACCTTTTATAAAATGATTCTCTGTGTTAAAAGTTAAGCAACCATGGCACTAAAAATAGCTTTCTTACTTTCTAGTGTGAACTGATGTGTAAGCATCAAATTAAATATCTTGGACAGGCATTCTACTTACTGTGGGGGAAAGTCACATCTCTGGAATCAATCTGAAATAAATTCCTATTTATCCAACTCCAAAATATGTGCAGGTAACTAGACAACAAAAATGTACTGGTTTAAGTATGAAGGTTGTACCAATCTGTTTTTAATGTTTTTCAAATACATTTAGGTAGGATGAACATTATCTTTATTAGTGCCCCTTAATGTTTTGTAATCTGTACACCCTCCAACAATTCATCAAAGTCAGTGAATCAGTTTCCCAGAAAGATAAATATTACATTTCAGGAGGCTCACAGGTACTGAAAGACAACTAGTGTTAGTGTGTTTTTTTAAATAAAATTAGGGACCATTATATTAAAGCATTAAGAATTATACATTATTTTCTGCATTGTTATAAGTTTCTGCCTGAATATCATTTTCTAATAAATGTATATAACTACATCAATTTATTTTTTTATAATTTGAAAAATAATTAATATGTGACACCAAGGGAGGAGAAATTTCCTAAAATATCTAATAAAATCTTGTAAAGATTACAGACTAGTGATGGTAAGATACAAAAGATATCAAGGAGGTTATATATACACATACACACACACACATATATATTATTTACAAGGTTATCCTTGGAAATTTATGTGTTTCAATGCCAAGTAGATTAGTCCTGTAACTTTCTATGATCCTTTCCTTTCAAATCCCATCCATAAAATATGGGTGGTTCAATTTCAGGTGGGACTGAAAGCGTATAAGATTAAATTATGGAGTGTGGCAGACAATATCTTCTTGTAGCCTATAAGAGTCTTCATTGGAAATAGACCCCTTTGAGTCAGGATTAAATAGTGACTACGCTGGTTTCCCATTTGACACTTTGATCTTATAAGGAAAATAAAATATCCCAGCTTATTCAAATCAGATTGATCCTTGTCTTCTATTAAATTATAAACCCAAAATCTTCAAATACTGTATTAAAAAAAAAAGTATCAAGACCCTGAGAACAATAAAGTTAAATTTTATTAAATAAGTATTTTAGACTTGAAGCAATATTCATAATCCCACGCAGAGATTTTGCTAGTGAATTGGACATAGCCATCAACATCTTCTACCCAAATACATTGATAAGATAAGATATTCTGTCAGTTGATTTGGGCATAGAGAGAACAGGAAAGGTGATTCACTCTCCTTTGCACACAAGTGGTATTTTCATAGAATTCCATCACTACTAACCTTCAGTTATATGGTTGTCTGCCTAAGCATTGTTTACTATTTTTTGTATAAAAGGAAACAAAAATCAAAACATTTAATTTTTTTCTAATTATTTTACAGATGCAAATGATAATCTCTTAGGAAGATCAATTTTAATTTTTAATTTTTTAATTTTTAACTTTGTGGGTACATAGGAAGATTAATTTTAAAATATCTGTTTATAGCTGGTTTACCAGGTTAACTATTAGTGTCAAATTTTTAAAAAATGATTTGGTTATTAAATTTTTCATGAAAAATTTTCAGTATTCTACTTTGAATTAATTTGGAATCTATATCACATACATAGATGAATTTATTTATAGACCACCTGACACTACTAAATTGTTCTCTTTTGCACGTCTTTGCCTATTTATGTATAAGGTACGTAAAAATAAATGCAACTTTAGCACATAAATATTCATAGATTCTGTGTATCTGAATATTTATATAGCACCTGCCAACGACTTTGACAGACATGATAGCTTAGAATGCATTTTACAAGGTTGAGAACAGGGTGAGGGAGGATGTTTATTTGGCATTAGGTTTCAGGTCACTTCTAATACAAATGTGCTTTAAATTTATACAACAGACACAACAAAAGATAATATTAGAAATGAAAAAATTTTGGTCAATTTAGAAGCTATAATATTAACCATGTATTAGGCTAAAATCTTCATATGACGAAAAGTTGGTATCTCATTCTAATCTTGACAATTTTGCAAATATAAATTATTTTCCATAGGAAAATTCTGGTTGGGGCTATAAACATCCTGGTATCCCCCACCTACATATAGACATAAGATTTCCCTTTCAGTAAGAAAGTAGTTATTAGACTTAGTTTTCATAATAAAATTCCAATGCAGCCACCTTTTTTATTTGTTTCTGTAACTCAGAACTGCCTTAATGAGTAGGCTTGTAATAAAGTTCAGCAGATTAACTGACGAAATAGAAGCAAGCAGGTAACAATTGTTGATTATCAACCAATAATGCAATCTTTCTGCTTTATCCACAACTCACACAAAAAAACTCCACATAGAGAAAAATCTAAAAAATATAACATGGGGAACATCATTTATTTAATACTTTACTAACCTAAGAGGTTAGATCAAGACATCTTGGGTTAAATTAGATTATTAGAGGGTTATGTATTTTGAGCACATAAAACTTTCCCTTTCCATTTGCATAAATTGGTTATGGTGCTATGTCTTCAACATATCAAAACTTGTTACATGTCCTTTCCCTTTTCAATCCTTAGTGTTCTGCAGACTTCTGCTCAGAGTTCTTTTTGGGAATATGGGGGTAGAAATATGTGCTCTACTGCCAGACTGGCTTAATTTGACTCTCAGTTCTGACATTTATAAGTAGTGTGAGCTTTTGAAATTGACCAACTTTCTTTGTAAAACAGACATAATAATAGTACCCATCTCATTGGATTTCTGTGAGTATCAAAGGGATTCAATGTGGAGAATGTAAACCTGTGGGTCGAATAATAAGCTCCAGAACTCCAGAAGAAATGTTAGAATCACACTGTGAGCTCTATTCATCTCGTTCTGAAACTTCTCCCTGAGTAATCACAATGACTTTGCGGATGAAATTAGCATCAATTGTTGATGATCAACAATTGTAAACAACTTATTTCTATTGTCCTAGTTAGAGATTGTTACCTAAGTGCTCTTTATGAAAGAACTCTGTCCAACTTTCAGTGAACACATTTTAAAATAATTTGAAACTTGGTTCCCTCCAGTGTAGTTACTATGTTCTGCTCTGTAATATTTTGTTTCCTGTTATGTGTTAGATGCAGACACTAGCTCTGATCTAGCAACAACTAAAATTCTTCCTTTTTTGATCACCATCTTTAAGAGCATAGCCTAGGGTGCATTTTCATTTTCTTTTTACACTCATCTACCATGCCCTCAAGTTCTCATTTTCTCCTTCACAGCTCTCTACTTTGTGTTTTAAGATCTAAGCCTCTCTGAGAAGTCGTCTCACTTTTTCTAACTAATGAGTTTTTGTATTCAATCCTAAAGCAGTTTTTTTTTTTTTTTCCTAAAGAAGATTTAGCTCCTTTTTGATTTTCTGAGTAAATGTAATCCCCAAAGACAGAGTATTCCAGGCATAGAGCTTTTTAATGTCCCTTGCCTTTGGATTTGCAAGTATTTTAGAAATTATATTGTGTTAGTTTATTTTTAAATAATATATGCCTTTATTTCTTTTTCAAAATTAGTCACCTTCCTGTAAATGAAACTCTGATATAAAACTCATATTAATGACTTCTAAAATCAACAAACCCAGAGCCAACATTTTAACACATGGTTAAGGTTACGTTAGTCTACTCAAATGAAGCATAAAATATTAACAGGAATGGAATTGCACTGCTAATCTAGCACAGCTGGCTTATATTTTGAGTTAAGGTTTTAATGTTAGAATATTCTTATTTTTCAATAGTTCATGTGGAACTCAGCATTTTTTGCAGTTTAAAGATGTAGTTTGCAGAGCTAGCTGAGCCTTACACTAAAAACAATAAATATTGTTCCAGAAACACTTTCCATTTCTTGAAGTGATTTCACTAGGATGAAAAGTTTCTCTTATGTTTTCTTTTTTCCCCTGTTTCTGTCTCATCTGAAATTTGAATAAAAAGCAAAAAGTTTAAGGGCTTCTGTTATAACCCACACAGTAAGGCTACTGTGACCATATTTACCAAGGTTTCCATGGCAGCCATTTGCCTGTTCCCCCAAGCCTGTTATTTGCTAATTTCTCTGTAGCCAGCAATTGCTAAAGCTAACATAAGGCAAAATTACATGCCAAAATTAAAATCCCACATGAGCAATATTTAATAAAACTTAAGGCCTATAATCACTGCCCTAGTGACATCAGTTTAAACATAACCACCTAGGTATGGAACCATTAACTTTCTTGCCACATCTTCTATACCTACAAGCTCTCTGATCATACTAGATTTTTTCTTAGTGACTAGGGCACAGAAAATTGCTGTCTTCATAATCTTGTCTGGATAATGTATACTCATCCTCAGGATCCAGCTCATCACTTCCTTCTGCATATTTTCCTTGACCTTCCTCACTAGATTAGTTGCCTGGACTTATGTGTATTACATTTCTCCCAGCATGACATAGCATATTTTTATTATTTCTTTTCTCTCTCTCTAATTATATTAAATGTATACAAATTTTGGAAGGAAAACAAAGGAGGCCCATCAGGTGAAGTAAAAAAGTCCAGATTAAACATGGAGATTAGCTAAATATAAATTTCTGCTACATGAAAGCACTGTCCTGCTCACCTTATGTTCCTGTTGCACAGCAGAATTCTTGGGTAATATTTTAAATATGTTACCCAAGACATGTTTCCCATAATAAATATTTCCACATTTGATTTGAGGAATATATTGAATTCCTTTCAGGAATTAGTAGCATATTGATTCTATCTTTTAATTTTGTTAGCCAGAAATTTTAGGGTCAGGTTGTATTCTCAATTATTCCAAATTTTGCTTTAACGTCATGGTGGTAGTCTACAAAAAATGGTTGTGAGCTCTTCATGCAACTTAGCAATAGTTTCATGAATGTCCTACATTTAGAGAAAGAATCTATTTCCCCTTTCCTCAAATCTGAGATAGCCTTGTGACTTGCTTAGACCAATGGAATACAGTGGAAATGGCTATGTACCTGTTGAAGTCTATGTTTCAAGAGACCTCAAATGCATTTATTTGCTCATATCTTTGAAAATCTTTTTTTTTTTTTTTTTTTTTTTTTTTTTTTTTTTTTTTTTTTTTTACAGGGTCTCACTCTGTCTCCAACGCTGAAGTGCAGTGGCAGAATCACAGTTCACCACAGCTTCAAGCTCCTGGGCTCAAGCAATCTTCCTACCTCAGCCTCCCAAGTAACTGGGCATGGTTCTGACAAGGTGCCAAGTGAACATTCTTGGGTTAGCCTTGAAGGGATTGTGTATGCATGATCCAATAATTTTTGTCATCCAAGTCAACAGCCTGAAATCTGCTGGATATGTGAGAAAGACTATCATAGGTGACCCAGCCAAGCCAACCCATGTGAGTGTAGATGTATGAGTAAGTCTAGGCAACATCTACTGAGTGTGGCCTAGACCTGAAGAATTATGTGTCTGGCCCAAACTTCTGTAATCAATAAATGTTTGTTGTTTTAAGCCACCACTAAATTTTGAGGTGGTTTGTTGAGCAGAAATTGCTTCTTAAATAAGATCTTCCCAAATGATCTTAGCCTTAAAAGCACCTCCTCCTCACAAACATTTTCCTCATTACCATCTTTCTTCTTTACAGATTTATATGTACACGTTTGGCAATATTTATATATGTATATATCCATGTTTTATTTATTATATTATAGTTTTCTCCCACTCCTAAATTAGAATGGAATCTGCATGTAGGCAAGTATTGTATTTTTTTCTACTATATCTCCAACACTTAAAGAAGTAACTTTGCCTAGGCTTGGCATGCAATAAATGTTTAATTAATAAATCTTACGAATTTAATTTATTCTAAAATATAAAATATGTACCTCTTTCATGTAACTAAAATTCCTCCTCTCTTCCCCATGATTTGATTAAAATTTTTGCAGTTATCAGCTTTATTGTTACCCAACATTAATTACATTAAAACAGATAAAAGACATGAATGCATGATCACTGACAGGAATCACTATAAAAATTTATGAATCTCTGTTCTAATAAAAAAAATGTATAATTCATCCTAGTGAGAGTCAGGCATAACACCTGGCATGGAATAAAATATTAAACTTAATTAGAAAAATAAAATCTCTGACTTCTCTCAAATTTTTTTTTTACAGAAACCAATAAACATTATGAGAGTTTTACACAGAACAAGTAGTTGATTACTTGGTTTCAAACAATTTCTACCTCTTAATTTATGATTTAATAATGTCTATAAAAGGGAAGAATGGATTGTTGTTTCCAGCAAAGCAAAAATAGTTACTTCAATCCTGCATCTTCTTTAAGTAAGGAAGCATGCAGATTGAGGAACATATGTGGTTCGTTGATGGACATAAAGCTAGCCATCTGGTGAATGAATTCTGGAAATCAGTTGGTGGTGTGTTCCAGGTTGTTCACTTTCACATTGTATTAGACATGCCACTAAGAGTCAAGAATTTAAAAGTATTTCCTAAAATTAATCGGCTTTATAGCAACCCAAAAATACCCAAATTAATACAAAAAAAAATTTTTAATAAATGAGAACAGTTTAATCCACACAATAATGTTGGAAAGATGAAAGATATTGCAAAAATTTTAGTTGTGTTACTTTATTGCTCTGTATAGATTAATATTCTAATATTAAAATATCAATTTCAAAAGGAAAATGTTATTACACCTTATTTTCTTAAAAGTTAAACAGATGAACACTGTTTAACAATCCTAGAAGAGTTGTAAAAAATTGAGAATGTCTCAGAGTTCATGATAGTAAAACAAGGCATAATTCTTCAAGTCATAGTAATTATGCTAGTTATCACCCCATTACTGATATAATGTGAAGCTAATAAGCCAAGTAATTAGTATGCTCTAGGTCAGAATTTTCACCTCAGTAACTGAAGGGTAAACGAAGACAAAGGAGTGTAATATTAAACATACAGGCAAAAGCTCAGTAATTCCTTATAATGAAAACCTGAACGATTATTATGGAAATAGTGTATTTATATTTGCTCCTTGAAGAAAAAATATGAGAAACTAATTTAGTTTTTTAGCTTAGTGAAAGTTAAGACATATTCAACTGTGTTGCTAATTGATATTATTAAATATATAACACACTGAAATGTAACACATGTTGTACATATATATAATCCATGCATAGATTGGTTATGCTCCTCTCAATTGACTCCTGTGATCTCTTACTTGCAAGTAAATTTTTTTTTTTTTTTTTTTTTTTGCTGTCAGATCAAAAAGAGGTAAAACTTAAACTCGCATTGGACAGCTGGTGCCATCAGAAGGAAAAAGATAAAAGAAATCAAATGGAACCAGATGTTTAGAGGAGTTTTCCTATTTTTCCATAATAGGGGCTAACTATAAGCTGAGAACAAAAGGTGCTAAGTACTCCCTAATTCTATGTTTAAAGGGATACTACAGATAGGAAACAAGCTCTACTCTGTGAACCACAGCTGGCACTGAATACACTAGCCCCCACTCCACCCCGACCCCAAAAGGCGACTGTGTCTTTGGGGGAGTTCATGTCCCGGAGAGAGGATATTCCTTCCCCTTAAGAGTGGAGGGGTCCTTGCCCCTTTTCGTAGGTCAAGTTCAGTAGAAAGAAGGATGTTTATTAGGAAATGTGCTTGAGATAAACACATGTGAAAATGAGGGCAAGAAATTAAGAATGGGCAGAAAGAAAAGTCGAGCTGTGGTGCAACACAGTTAAAACAGAGAGTTCGGTCAACCGCATGGGGAGCAATGGAGCTTGGATAGCCAGGTTGACCTGAGCTAAGTTGAAGGGTCAGTTCTTTACATCCTCACAGTGTGAAATTATTGGATATAGGCTGCACATGGAAGAAAGCACAACTTTGGACTAGACACTTGTCTCTAACCAGAAAATCCCCATGAACATTGACAATGAGGGGCCATTTGCCAGCAGCTGGGGAAATAAGCCCTTCATTACTGAGAGTGATCTGGGTAGTGAAAAACAGCATCCATTTTGCTAACCTTGTTCAATTTTGACAAGGAATATTGCTGAGAACTTCCAAATAGAGAAAGAAAAGAATTGACACCATTGGTACCAGCACTTCTCAAGGCTCAGAATGACACAAATAATGGGTTCTAGACTGACCAAAGCAGGCAAATGAGATTGGGGACTTTTATCTTTTTCAAACGGCATCAATATAGGTGTTGGAGTTGTACAAAACTGTTGTGTGCATGCTAATAGGTATGAGTCAGCTGAAAGGGGTTATCAGATACCACTGGGAAAATTAAATCTAGGGGTTTTGTACAGGAATAAACCATTTTCTGCCTACATATAACCCACAGAAATGGGTCATAGTCAACCAAGAAGAATATTGCAACCTTATTTAATTAATAAGTTGATATAACCTTTATAAATGCTTTTTCCCTACCCTGTAGCCACAGAAGATTAAGAATGAAGGAGGGGAGTTTGTGCAAAGAAACATGATACTTAAATCCCACCTCTCCAAACCACTAGAGCCACAGACAATCCTGGAATACCCCAAAGAGAGGAGATATATACAAACCAGAAGTCTTTATGATTTATGGTCTTTTGGACCACACTTGGTCTTTGAGAACTGAAGCTAATAGATAAAAAGCCTCTACCTTTTGCCCTCTAGGGTAGAAAATTCTGCCCTCAGTTTGTGCAACTTAATACTACTTTATTGTATTACAGATTCCTTTATTGTCTTCCTCTCCCTTAATCTGGTGTCCTGCTGTTATATTTCTAAGACTTTGTTTCAGACTTTGCTTTCCAGGGAACCCAAGCTGATATGCACAAAAACTGTTATTTTCTTTGTTTTATGTTTAATAGGAATCTTTTTAATTCTAGTTTTGTAGAAACCAGACATTCTATTAGGAATACAAATTATAGCAATGACACATTTGATAGAAGATATTTTTCTTTTGCACTGCTTTCTTGTCTTGAAGAAATTAGGATATTTACTCTCAGGGGTCTTTGTATTGGGAACATCGTTTTGTTCTTCCTTGAGTCTGATCTAGGATATCTGGTAGTCCCAATGTTTTCTCTCTGTGTCATAGATCTTTGTAAGCTTTATGTAGTGGTTTTAGAAATTAGACAGGTTTACAAATATTTTTTTTTCACCTAAACTCTCTAGCACAAGAAAACTATAAAAATAATATATTGTAACCTTGGTTGGGACTTGCATTTAAATAATCACTGAGACTACTCTATCTTCTTTTTCTTTTTTTGAGAAACTATAGTTGTAGGACTATGAAAGTCACTCTGAAATATTCATGGTATAACTTATATATAATATCAGACATTCCAATAACCCATACTTTCCCTTGCACTGTGTAGTTTCTGTATTTTTTTCCTCTCAGTAAAATGAATGCAACTTGAACATTTATATAAATCATCAGTAGAGAAATGTTTGTACCTGTCAAGCTGAACAAATGTTCTACACCCCATTCATTGCCATGAATCTACCAACTGACTGCTTATTTATTCATTGTGTTTGCATGTTTGATTTATAAAGGAACAAAACTACATGATTGGGTACTCTAAGTATTATGCCAAATTTTTATCGTGAATAAGTGAGGGGCATTGGCACATTTGAGGAAACTTTCCATTATAACTAGGCGCTCAGGATCTTAATTTTTAAAAATCTGACTCAAAATAAACACCTATTGTTTATTTGAAAGAAGTCAAAATACACCCTGAAAGCCTGTATAACCACTGTGGTTACTCAAAGCTCTTCTATATTAAGAATGCTATAGGATTACAGTATATGTTATAATATGAAATCATATGAAGTATATTATTTTTATGGTCTAAAAATAATATTTTGCTTTTTTGTACAGGAAATTTTCTTTATCAGAAATAATTATATTTGATTAGTAATTACTATGTAATACTCCTTTTTTAAAGACTATACCTTAAAAATAAGAGTAAAATTTTGATATCCTGTTCCAAACTTTTGCAACCTTACTTAATTAAATTAGTAGATACAACCTTTCTCTCATGCTTTCTCCCTACCCCATGACCAAAGAAGATTAATAAACAAGGAGGGGCTATGTGCAAAGAAATACTACAACCAATGTAGTATGCACTAATTCTCCTTTGTTTGCCTTGTGTTTGATTGTACATCAGATCTAGTAATGTAATACCAAAGAAGACCCAATTAAGTGCTCTCCATTTCAATTTCTCAACCCGACCTGGAGGGAAAAAGTCAGAAATGGCTAACCCTTAATATACAAATCAAGGCAGGGCGCGGTGGCTCACTCCTGTAATCCCAGCACTTTGGGAGGCCGAGGCGGGTGGATCACGAGGTCAAGAGATCGAGACCATCCTGGTCAACATGGTGAAATCCTGTCTCTACTAAAAATACAAAAAATTAGCTGGGCATGGTGGCGCATGCCTGTAATCCCAGCTGCTCCAGGAGGCTGAGGCAGAATTGTCTGAACCCAGAAGGTGGAGGTTGCGGTAAGCCGAGATCGCGCCATTGCACTCCAGCCTGGGTAAGAAGAGCGAAACTCCATCTCAAAAAAAAAAAAAAAATCCAAGTGAAGTGTTTCAGTCATGTGTGGAGAAAAGCTCATTTTGCCAAATCGTAGTTTAAAGTGGAGAACCTGTTACCCGCATCTCAGAAATCATTTCATTTGCCCAGTCTGTCAAGAGCATAAACAAAGGCAATTGATAACACCATTTCAAATTCCAAGCAGTCCACTCCAATAGCTATTTGGTTCAAAGGACTGTAATTCAAAATTGAAGTCATATTCCAGAGAAACAGCATCTGCAGTGTGAACCACAACTAGATAGGTAAGTGAGGAATAGACTGGTAGTATTTCTGAATTGACCATTTCGTTGTTCTACACATGTCTATTCAGCCCATGGGGAAAGAATTATGATGAGTCATCAATGTAAGGCAAATAAATAAGCAAATAAAAAATAATATGAAAGAAAGCCCTGATGGTCTCTAACCTTAGTCATAGTTACTTCTTTCCCTCCCTATTGCTCATTTATAGCTTCAACAACATTTTATTGAACATCTGTTCCATGCCAGATACTTATTATTTTATTTATTAAATTCTTACAGTAAATCAATGAAGAAGAAGAAAAAAAAAAACAAAAAAAACCCTTGTTACCCAGGCTGGAGTGCAGTGGCACTATCTCAGCCCACCACAACATCCACCTCCCTGGTTCAGGTGATTCTCCTGACTCAGGTACCTGGGGTTACAGACATGCGCCACCATGCCCGGATAATTTTGTATTTTGAGTAGAGACAAGAGCTTCTCCATGTTGGTCAGGGGTGTCTCAAACTCCTGATCTCAGGTGATCCGACCCACCTCAACCTACCAAAGGGCTGGGATGACAGGCATAAGCCACCACTCCTGGCCAAAAACCCCCACTTTTAAGAAGGTACTAACTGGGGCTTGAAGATGCTACGAATATTGTGTAAAGTCTACTGTTGGTAAGTATCACTGTCAGATTTCCATTTTTTGTCTTTTTGTTTCAGGAGTCCATGCTGCTTCTCTGCCATGCTTCACAGCAATCAATAAGAAGTCTTTCCAACTGTATCTATGAAATGTCTCTCCAGAATCACTGACAATTCAGGTCACATCACATGGCAATTAGATTATTTTCTGATGACATTTAACTTATCTCCTCTATTTTGACTTTTCCCCACACCATTTCAACGTCCAAAGTGTTGCCAAAACCACTTCAAAAACACGAATCTGTTTCTGTCTCTCCCTTGCATTATACCTTCAAATCATGACTTCTTAAAATGATAAAGGGATTTTTTTCAGTTGGGTTACAAAGTAAGTTGGAGCCTCCTTTATAATTGTTCCTGTACACTTGCAATTGCTCCAGACTTAAAGAATAAATTGAAGAACTTTGTGCAAAATATTGACTTTCCTGTTGATGTACCACCATTTAGTACAGGAGAAACAATACAGTGTATACCTATCTGCAAACTTTTCTAATGATAATTTGTGTCTGCAGTCCTATACTGATATGAAGTGTGAAAAAATATATACACACTTAAAGGAGAATGGCACCATATAATTGGTAGATTTGTCATCCCATAGTTTATTTTCCTATTTACCTGCAAGACCTTTATTCATACACGAAATCAAGCACTGCCTACTCTGAAATCATCATCAACACCCATTCAAAGCACAGTTAAGTACAACCTTCTCTGGTTTCAGATGAGAAACTGATTTCACTGGATTACAGTCAAAAACCTTTATGTCTGTCTTTGCAATTTCTGAAGACCTTAAGGGCAGGAACAATGCTTTTCTCAATTTTGTATTGCCAGTGCCTAGCATAATTCCTGACTTTTTGTAGATAGGACTTTTTTTCACCATTTGTATAATTTAATTAATTACACAAATAGACTCTGAATATTCTTAATTGATACTCTTAATGGGTGTGGTCTAATATTTTTTCTTGAAATTAATTAAAATATATTTAATATAATAAAATTAAAGGTACAAAATAAAACAAATGTTTATAACTTGAATTTAACATGTCATAGATTTTTGCAGTAGTAATGATGTATATTTTTAAAAAAACCTTGATGTAAGAAAATATAAAAATTAAAACACAAAACCAACCAAAAAGCCGCTTAGTAGATTAGCACATCATATTAAATTGTACTCTATGAATAACACATGCTAATGTTTATGAATTTAGTAAATTCACAATATATAGATTTATTTGTGTCATTTTATGCAGAAGAAAGGCATAGTATTTGCATTATTATACATTATAGGTAACAGGTAATGATGTTATGTTCTAAAATAATATTTTTGCAAAGTTTTGGATCAACATCATTAAGTTTCATTAACTTATTCTTGTGGTCTATAAAAATTAGAGGTCTTCTGATTTTTTCATCTATGTGTTATTGTCCAAAATAATGAACAACAGAATTATCCCTAAGTAGATTACCCATAACTTCTCTACCTTTAAGTTGTATTTCTTTCCTGAAGATAATCAAAATTAGAAGCTAAAAGCATGCAAACGATTAATGTTAGCATATAATGGTTTTTGAAGAATGGGAAGACCTGTTAAGGTGGGCTCACTTGTTAAGGTAAGAAATAAAGGGAAAACTTCTTACTACATTAGACTATGGGAAGTTACCTCTATTCTATCTTACATGTACAATAGAGTTAAGAAAGATGCTGTTATAATAAAACATAACATTTTTACTTAATAATTATTTATAAACAACCACATGGAAAATATAATTATCCAGGAAACACAAAGTTTATTTGACAAACTCTTCATTTTAAAAAGTGTTTGGGTCATTTTAATAGAAGGTCCTATTGAACTATGATATCTGAATCATCCATCACTATTAAAGGTATATAAGTATTAATGGACTGGATAACTTTTGTGTAGTATTCAGGACATCTTGATCATAAGTATTGTTGAAAAGACATTAACAATTAAAAAAAAATCCATTCAAAGTATCTTCTGTTTCCCTATGAAGAATATCCTTTAATTTTTTTTTTTTCTGTGAAAATAGTCTTTCTTTTAAGAAAGGCACAGTGCAAATTAATGAAGCTGTAGGCTCATGCAGATCAAGAATGTTTTATTTTCTTGAAGTTACTCCTTGGCTTTTATTGCTAGTAACAAAAGTCCTCAATAAGAGAGTCACACCTGTTTGTGGTAAGCAGTCTTAGAATATAAATATGCGTGCTAGAGAAATGTGAGCAATGCACCAACGGTATCTGTTAAAATGTGCTTTTTCATGGTTTATTTTTATCCATTGTGTTGGGCATTCATTTGACTCTCTAAAACTCATGTCCTTTCTCCACTATCTTTCAAAGCTTTGCCTTTCAAAGAGCAAGGGTTTTGAGAAATTCTGCTTATTATTTTTCTTTCATAGTACATGTATTTTGTGTGATTTAAAATGCTTTTGCCCAACCCAATGTCACAAAGATTCTCTACAATATTTTATTCTCCAAGTGTTGCAGTTTTATCTATTAGGTTTAAATCTATAATCTATTTTGAGTTAAATGCTATACTTACATACTGAATGGGTTATATATAAATTATTTAGGTATAACATACATAATTTTTGTGTTTAGTTATAATTGGTAGAAACCAAGGTTCCATTCCTTTTTCTGTACATATATCCAGTTGCTCTAGCACCCAACTGAAAATACTGTCTTTTTCTCAATGATTTCACTTGGCATCTTTAAAGAATATTGATCAAGCATATAAGTGAAGATTAATTTTTGGACTCCCTATTTCATTCCTTTAATCTACGTATCTGTCTATATGCCAAAAAACCACACAGACCTGATTACTGTTGCTTTTTAGTAACTTTTCAAATCAGGTATTTTAAGTCTTCTAACTTTGTATCTTTTCAAAAACATTTCATTATTGTTGTGTTTGCCTATCCACCTAAATTTTTAAATCATGTTGTCAATTTCTTCAAAAAGGCCTCGTTACCATTTTTATTAGGATATCATTTGATCTATAGACCAATTTATTTAGAATTGTCAGACTAACAATAAAATTTTTAAATCAGGTATTGTAAATCCTCCGACTTTGTACTTTTTCAAAAGTATTTAGCTATTGTTGTCTTTGCCATCCATACAGATCATTAATTTATATTCGCAGTTTCTTCAGAAAATACTTGTTATAGCTTCAATTGTGATTTATTTGTACTAACGGGCCAAATTATTGAGAACTGTCAGACTAACAATGTTGACTCTTCAAATGTATGAACATGGTATATTCAGTAGCTAATTAAATCTTCCTTTT
The DNA here is from genome assembly GCF_009761245.1 of Sapajus apella. Classification (NCBI taxonomy): domain Eukaryota; kingdom Metazoa; phylum Chordata; class Mammalia; order Primates; family Cebidae; genus Sapajus; species Sapajus apella. The sequence continues at coordinate 1,159,074 of NW_022436968.1, read as the reverse complement.
ATTTCCTTTGCAATGCTTTGTATTTTTCAGTGTACACAAAAAACAAAATATCCAAATGTTTACTTTTGTTGTTAAGGTATGCTCTTTGATAAAAAGAGTATTATATGAAAAACACTAATCTAACATTGTCATTTCTGATAAAAAAATTTTATGAATAACAATGTATGATTTAAATTGTGATAAAAATGGTTTCTATATAAATCATAGCATATTGTGTTCAAAAATTTATATTTTCACCATAGAATTTATATTTTCAGAAGAGTTTTGAATGACCATTATGTTGATACATGCTTTTTTTTTCTTTTCCTATGCCATGTTTTGTAGTCATTATACTCAAAATATCTACATTTTCACTTTTCAGGAGTGTTTTTCTTGACTTCGTTAAATAATCAATGTATGTTTATTTTAGGTAAGATTTGTTTTCATTGTAATTAAGATCCTGTGTATCTAATTCTAGCTGAATTTTTTGCAACACTGCTTCTCATTTATTCACTACAAAGAAAGTGCTATAGTACTTAAAGTATCTAATTATACAGTATTGCTCCTTTATAAATCAAATGAGAACATAATGAATAAATTAGTCATCAGTTGGTGGATTCACAACAATGTAAGAGGTATAAAATATTTGTACAGCTTGATAGGTAGAAATATTTCCTTACCAATGGTTTATGAAAATTCATTATTTACATACTTTTGATGGTATTCTATATTATTCCCTTATTTTATGATTTCTTCTTTTTTTATTTTTTTGAAGATGGGGTTTCACCATGGTGGCCAGGCTGTTCTTGAACTCCTGATCTCAGGTGATACACCCACCTCGGCCTTCCAAAGTGCTCTGATTACAGGCGTGAGCCACCACGCCCAGCCCTATTTTATGATTTCTTATTGTTAGTATGCAGAAATTAAATTCCCTTTTTCTGTATTGACCTTGCATCCTGCAATTCTAAAGAATTATCTTCTTTGTTCAGTAGTAGCTTTTTTATATATATCTTAGAGTTTATTACGTATGCAATCATCTTATCTGTAAATAAAGATTTTCTTACTTTTTAAACAGTATGATTTTTTTCCCTACTGCACTGGCTAAAACATCCAGTATAATTTTAAAAAATGAGAGATAAGAGTAAATATCCCTTTTTTCCTATTTATTGGTAAAAACCATTGGACCTTGACCTTGGATATTATATTAGCTATAGATTTTTTAATAGATATCCCACATAAAATGAAGAAAATCTATTCTCACTTTTCTGAGAGTGTTTTCCCATGAATGAGTGCTAAATTTTGTCAATTATTTTTGTCCATCTATTAAAGTGAACACATGGTTTATCTCTTTTGTAATTTTAATATGGTAAGTTAAAATGATTGATTTTCCAATAAACTTTACATTAACGGGACAAATTCTACTTGTTCTATGTTTTTTTTTTAAATTTATTTGATTTCCTTTTTTTTTTTTTTCCAATTTGTGTCTGCATTCATGAAGGTTATTAGTCTGTCATTCTTTCTTATAATATCTTGTCTGGTTTTGGTATTAAGGTTATACTGATGACCTCATAAAATAAATTATGAAGTGTTCCCTTCTTTATTTCTGAAAAATATTGTGTGCTACTTTTGGTTTACCTAAATGCTTGATAGTGTTCAGCTGTGAAAACAAGCTATTCAATTCACCTTGAATAAATTTTGGTAATCTCTTCTTTCAAGAATGTTTTTTATTCCATCAAAGTTGTCAAACATATTAGAATAAGTTTGCTTATAATATTATTTTTATTATTCTTTTATGAACATTGGAACTTATAAAAAATCATCTCTCTCATCCCTGGAATTGGTTGTATGTGTTTTGTGTCTCTTTTGAATATCATGGAGTTTTATCAAATGTATTAGTCATCTCAAAGATCTAGCCCAGGGTTTCACTGGAGCTTTTGTTGTATGTGCTTTTTTGTTACTGATTTCTATTCCTATCTTTATTAAATCTCTTCTAATTGTTTTGTTTTTATTTTTTCTTATTTTTCTAATGTCAATGTGGGAACAACAATTGCTCACTTTAATTATCTACTCTTTATTTACACAATAAATTATACATTTTCCCTATAAAATCTCCATTAGAAGCATCCAACATATTTTGGAATAATTGCCAAATCTCTTTATGTTCCTTCATTTATTTTATCTTTGTGAATGATCCATATTCACTTACAATGAATTTTTACTCTTCTCTTGTTGACTGTACAGAAAGATTATGTCACTCCTGACTTTCTTTCTCTCTCTCTCTTTTTTTTTTTTTTTTTTTTTTGCCTATTTATAGCAATAGCTGAGACAGGGGTTTCAAGTTTTGAACTATTTTTGATATTTTTAAAAATTTCAATTTATGGCCAGCACAGTGGCTCACGCCTGTAATCCCAACACATTGGGAGGCCAAGGCAGGCGGATCACTTGAGGTCAGTAATTCGAGGTCAGCCTGGCCAACATGGCGAAACTCTGTCTCTACTAAAAACAAAAGTTAGCCACATGTCGTGGCTAGTGCCTGTAATCCCTGTTACTCAGGGGGCTGAGACAAGAGAATTGCTTGAACCCGAGAGGCAGATGCTGCAGTGAGCAGGGATCATTCCACTGCACTTCAGCCTGAGTAACAGAGTGACGACACTCTGTCTCAAAAAAAAAAAAAAAAAAAAAACTTTTAATTTTGTCAGATTTTGAGATGGAGCCTCACTTTATCACCCAGGCTGGAGTGCAGTGATATAATCTCAGCTCACGGCAACTTTGCCTCCTGGGTTCAAGCAATTCTCCTGCCTCAGCCTCCCAAGTAGCGGGGACTACAAGCTCTGGTCACCATGCCCAGCTAATTTTTGTATTTTGAGTAGAGACAGGGTTTCATTATGTTGGCCAAGATGGTCTCGATCTCCTGACCTGTGATCCACCTGCCTCGCCCTCCCAAAGTGCTGGGATTACAGTCATGAGCCACTGCCCCCAACCCATCCAAGCTTCTTAAGCTTTCTGTTTGTGTGTCATTCTTTCTCTTCTTCCATTTACTATTTTATAATCCATTCAAATGATGTTCCTATAAAAGAGCATGTATGTTCTATTAATACTTGATATAATTGACAATATATTTGGATTTGAATTTATAATTTTTTAAATTGGCATTCCACTTTTTTCTATTTTTGGCTGATTTGCTCTTCCTTTACTGTCTGTTTTTAGTTACATGACTATTTCTAAATACCAGTTTAAATTTTTGGCTTTTTAGATATATTGTTTTATTAAGTTATATACTCAATTATAAATTAAATTTTAAAATTTTACAGTCCACCTACAGTTAATATTAAAATATTTCACATAAAATATATAAACCTTGCAACTTCATGGATACATATGCCTCCACTTTTTATGTTATATGTGTTATGCGTATTACATCTGCATCCATTATAAACATTGCAAAGCAATATTTGGCCTAGTGTTTAAAACATTATGTGGGGTATACAGAAATTAAGGCAACAATAAGAGAGAAAAAGGCATTATAATTTATTGAATATTTCTTATTCCTAATGCTCTTTAATATTTTCTAAATCTGTTAATTTACATCTATCATTTCCCTTTAGCTTAAAGATATTTATATTTTTGTAGTGCTGATATTCTATCAAAGATCTCTTTACTTTTTCTCAAAATTGTTTTTATGTTACTTTCATTATTTTTAAATTTATTTTTAGTTGATAAAATTATTTGTATTTTTACCATACAACATGATGATATATATGTACACACACACACACACACACACACACACACACACACACACACATTGTAGAATGGCTAAATCAAGCTAATTATCACAGTTATTACTTTCCATAATTATTATTTCAGTGATGAGAACACTTAGAAGCATCTTTTCACTAGATATAGAATTCTGGGTTGACAGATATTCTTTAATAACTTTCAAAATGTTTTCTTTTCTGATCTCTTTTGTTTCTGGTGAGAAGTCAGCCATTAATTAAATTAGTGTTCCCCCATATGTGATGTTTCATTTTTCTCTTGCTGTTTTCAAAAATTTTATTTTATTTTGTTTTCAATAGTTTGATGAAATGTGCCTCTGTATAAATTCTTCATGTTTATTTTGCTTAGTGTTGTACTTGTATATGCAAACTTTCATCTTTCATCAAATGAGTTATTTACGATTGTTTTTTCAAATAATTTTTCTGCTTTTCTGTCTTTTTCTGGGATCCTAATTATAACCATGTTACGATATCTTGTGCTTACTTGTGTGGGTTATGAATTATGTTTTTTCTCTGATATTGTTTCTTTTGTTTTAGTTGATAATTATGTTAGGTGAATATGAACTTTAACTCTGTCCATGGAGAAGCAGATCTGAGCTGAAAGCTCAGATTTTTGGTTTGAGTAAACTGCTATATGTCTGACCACCACATAAAGATTAAGAAGTCCATGGAGGAGGGGCAGAAATAACCCCTTTCCAGCTCTCAGTGGGTGCCCTTTTAACACCTTAAAGATTGTAGTTTCCCAATAGTTGATCAAACATCTCATATTCTCACTCATAGGTGAGTGTTGAACAATGAGAACACATGGACACAGAAAGGGAAGCATCACACACTGGCGTCAGTTGGAGCGGGGCTAAGGGAGGGACAGCTGGGGGTGGGGAAGGTGGGAAGGGATAACGTGGGGAGAAATGACAGATACAGATGATGGGGGGATGGAGACTGCAAACCACCTTGCCATGTATGTACCTATGCAATAACCCCACATGATCTGCAAATGTACCCCAGAACCTAAAGTACATTCCCAAGACAAAAGAAGGGAAAACAGGAAATTACTCCATAGGCCATTTTCTAGGCATGTGCCCCAACAAAGTCAGTTTGCTATTCTTCCCTCTTCCTTAATTTCAGGGAGTTACATTTTGTATTTTGCCCAGATATTTTAGTTGTTTTCAGTAGAGGGGATTCATACAGTAGGCTATTAGTATTATTCTTAGAAGTAGAAATTAATGCATGTAATTCAAATAATCTTTAGCATTAAAGCAAGATCAGTGACTTGGAGTACCTTCTAGAATATTTGTTTTGGTTTGTTCTAGTTTGGTTGTCTTTGCATATTAACAGATGGTCCTCTTTAGAATTCCAGCCATATTCTGAGCTACTACAAATATAATTTTATTCACAGATAGAGTGATATTCTGTCTGAAGCACAATTGTATTGGGAGATAGCCACAGAGAATGGTTTATATTTATTTATGGATTCTCTAAATTTCACAAGGTCATTAATTTACTTTAAGAAGAACATTGATTTTTTAAAAAATAATTATTTGGTGGAGGACCCCTGTTTTATAATCATTGACTTGGAAGTTTCTCTGTGATAAAGAAATCCCTGTAATTTTATTTTAAGGGAGCAGGAAAGTTAATCTTGACCTAAGGATGGATACACAGATGTGACTACTTGAAAAGTATTGAAATCTCTGTTTTCTTCAAGCTTTTAATTATACATATGGACCTTTTTAGTTGGAAAATTTGCTGACTAGCTTGCTTATGCCTGCTTTATGTTAAAGCTTATAAAAAACACTGAGGGAAAAATGTCATAAATAGAACTAATTCTCAAGATAGGGAAATTGCTTATTAAAATCATATTGCCTCTGAAACACATTGATCTTGTGATATTTAGAAAATATAGCAAAATCATGCCTTACTTCATGGTGATACACACTTTAAGATTATTGCTATTTCTGATTTTCTATTTCTTGTTTACTTACTTTTGTCTCTGTGTTTTGAAAGTCTGCAGCTAAATCAAAGCACAAACCTCAAAATATGGTAAACAAAGAGATAATGTAGAAATTTTTCCAAATGTCTGTGCTGTATTTAATATAGTTGGAAAGAAAACTGGAAATGGAAAAGTAATCGAACAAAAACATCAAACAGGCCGGGTGCGGTGGCTCACGCCTATAATCCCGGCACTTTGGGAGGCCGAGGCGGGTGGATCACGAGGTCAAGAGATCGAGACCATCCTGGTCAAAATGGTGAAACCCCGTCTCTACTAAAAATACAAAAAATTAGCTGGGCATGGTGGCGCGTGCCTGTAATCCCAGCTACTTAGGAGGCTGAGGCAGGAGAATTGCCTGAACCCAGGAGGCGGAGGTTGTGGTGAGCCGAGATTGCACCATTGCACTCCAGCCTGGGTAACAAGAGCGAAACTCCGACTCAAAAAAAAAAAAACAAAACAAAAACAAAAACAAAAAACCATCAAACAGGCATTTTTTACCATAACTTTTCTAGAAAAAATAATTCACTTTAGAAGATAAAATGAATAGTTTATAGAAATAATAATTTAAAAGCCATCAAACACTTAAAATGCTCAACTCTACTTTCAGTTGATTAATTTGAAAATCATAACTTAAAAGCTTGACAATGCTCAGGACTTGTGAGAGATTGGAGATAGGAATCCTCAAAATGCTGTAGATCTCAATAAAATGTTTTATAGTATAATTTGATAATTTTACTGCTGGTAACATGTATAATTCTATTTATGCTTATAAATATATGCACAATAAGTGTATCTTTGTTTCTGGTAGTTAAAAAAGGTCAAAATAATTAGCAGAGGAGTGAGCATTAGTGATGGCACCTTCCTGCAATGAAAAACAATGCAGCTCTCAAAAAATAGAGGCAGGTATATATATGCTGATACGGAAAAATCTCTAAGTTTTATTTTTAATTAAAAAGTGAGGAAAATAAACCTATAAGGGTAACATTTGTGTGATAAAAAGTTGTGTGCATGTGTGTGTGTTAGCAAGGGAGTGCACATACATTAGGTTGTGACAGAGCTCTGCTCCAACTCTTAAAATACTCACTTATTTTTAAATTCTGAAAATTTATCATGCTGAGAAGAATGAAATCTGACAAAGTAGCTGAGGAGATAACAGGGAATATATTTCTCATCAAATTAATCATTAAAAAGCATTAATATCAGAAAATAGAAAAAAATTTAACAACAATGAAGATACATTTTAGGAATAGTCAAATGAGAAATATAAATAAATTTATAGTCCTGAAACCATTTATTAAGACATCAGAAACATTGTAAAAGAAATTAGATCTTCCACTGTAGAAGCTGAAAAAAAAAGCTCAACCTGTCTGCCTACTAAAATACATATAAAGGTAATAAAAGCATTAAGACCTGAGAATAATGAAATAAAAACAAAACAGAAACCACAAAACCTAGTATTTGAAAAAGATGGATAAATTTGATAATCTTTCCATGGCCAATATGAGAGAAAGAAAGAGAGCAAGCAAGCATCTACAATTGATAGTTATCAACATAACAATGAAGCCACATATGGAAATTAAAACAAAAAGAGAATATAAAAGATAATTAAATATCACTTTATTAATATATCAGCTTTAAGTCAAAACTTTGTATCTTGAAATTGCACCAGTAGCACTAGTCTTACTTACTTCCTTTGTTGTATGTAATTCCATAGTCCATAAAATTGTAAACATCAGGATTACAGTGTTTTGAACCTATTGGTTTTAGCCAATGTGTCTGAACAATAATCATTACTCAATTTTTGTTATGTTTTAGGTGACAGAATATATGAATATATTAATGGTATTATGCTGAATCTGAAAGTTAACAAAACAAAAATCATATGTATCTATTCAGTAGGCATACGAACATCAGATCAAAGTTTGATGTAAATATCTGGCTCAGAAATAAGGATGGTGGAACTGATTAATACACACTGAAAGACTCTTGTGAATGAAACCTGGCCTAATTGCCTTTTGATAATATTTTATGCTGTTTGTCTTATATGTACAATATCAAAATAATTTGAGTGAGCACTTAGAAGTTATCTGCTTATTCAAATTATATTTTGCAAAACTGGCCACATTATCCATAATACTGATGACATGTCTACTGCTTCTTACACAGCACAAAACTACACAGGGTAACATTGGTGATAAGGAACACTACAGCTCTTCATATAGTTTTATTCATATCTGATTATGATGTGAATAAGCCAATAAATTATGAATACTTAAAAGGAAATCATTCTAGTTGTCATATCACTCTTTCCTACAGTTACAGTCCCACCTTAAAAGAGCATGAGGGGAGATATGTCCTGTAATAACTTCATGAAAAATAATTATCTAAATCTCTGAACTTTGTGAAATGAATGTGCATCTTACCGAGCCTGACTGCCAGAGAAACACTGTAAAAATGCATCTCTGGAAAAGAAACAACATGATAACAGTAAGAAAAATGAAAATGTAAGATAAAGAAATAACACATCTCTGTCTACCAATATACTATATGGAAAAATTGATAAAGAAAGAAAGTGGTCTTATCAGAAAAATTGAGACAGTTGCTATTTTGAATGATGTGAATTACATATAGTCAAGTATCAGAGAATAAGCTCATTTTTACTATACTATAATAAGGCAGGATTGAGCTTAATGGTACACAAAATAGAAATATAGCAACATATGATAATGTATAACAGTGTGTAATTAGAACAGTTATATTTTTCTTCTTAAATGACATTTTAGTATGGCATTTTTATATTAACATCATAAAATATAATGTCTTAGTATATACACTCTCTGATAATTATCTTTGAGTCATCCAAATGTAATCATTTTGTTTTCCAAACCTGTTTCTTACAGAATGACCAAATTGAACATAACAAAATATTCTACTGAAGAATTAGCCACTAATTTGAAAAATGCTATGACTCTTCTCTCTTATTTTTAAATTTATGTAGTTATGTCTACTTTCTTAAGTTGGGAATATCTATTTCTTTAAATGCAGGGACTTTTTAATGGCATAAAAAGCAAATAAAGACTCTTTGATTTTTCTCAAATGTAATGCCAAAGAAACATGAACATTCATTCAGTATGCATCCTTTTCAATTCAACGACAGTATAGAGAATCAAAATATTGCACCTAATTTATTTTACCACAGAAGTTGATGTCCTAATCCTCTGTGAAAAGAAAGAGAGAAAGAAAGGAAGGTAGGAAGCCAAGAAGGAAGGAAGAAAGAAAAAAAAAGAGGGGAGAAAGAGGAGAGGGCAAAGAAAGCAGGCTTGGAATACATTACACTGGATGCATAGACCAGAATGAAAGATAAGACTCCAATAACATTGAAAAGACACAGAGAATTGAATCTGTTATAAATGATTTATGCTCTAGGATCATGAGGTTAAAAAGGCAAAAGCTTTAATGCTCACTCATGCGAGAATGTCAAGTCACTGGTCTAGGTAAAGAATTTGACAATAATAAGATTTTAAAAGTGGATATTTTCTGTTAGCATTGTCTGCCATAATAAATAGAGGTCATAAAACTTTGATCTAAACATATTCAGTGGGGATTAATACTGCAAGCAGATCATTCATCTGAACTTTGAGAATGTACTTACAGGCCAATTTAATAAATGAATAATGGCATAAAAACTACTTGTGAGTCTCAGAGAAATGTATACCTCTTCTAAGCTTTGTGATTTAAAAAAAAAATTCACTCTAATTCTTTTTTCAGTACATAATGTTTTATTTCAAATTTTGATAAAGCCATGTCTTCTTTAGGGTCAAATTATGTAATCACTTATATTAACTACAATGACAAGTAGTTCTACCATAAACAGTAATAATAATTGCAAGATAATTGTCCTTCAGAACCTCTAATTCCTGTATCCTTAGAAAGTTGCTGAGAAAAGTGAACTATAAAATGTGAATAAATTTGCTTTTAAGATAGATAACTTTGAATTTGAATGAACTGCTTATTTAAAATTGGTTTATCTTCTAGGAGTCCACTTGTATAGAGATTGTTTGACTGTAATAAAACAATCCAACTCATTGAAACATGTCAATTGAAAGGACAAATTGAATTTGTTTCACTGGCTATGGATGAACCATTCATCATAATTATTTGAGTCTATCTGAAACATATAATGCAAATATCTCACCTGCATTGAGTATAGAAACAAAATCAAAATTTCCCTTTGAGTTCCAATATGTTCTTCAACAGATATGTAGAGACATCATGTAAAGAACTAATGGTGTGTTTATAATTGACTTGTTCTCAACATCTTTTAATTACTCCACTGCACTTTGATGACTTTAATAGTTCATTGCATTTAAATATAGAGTTGTTCAATGTATTGACATACGACACTCTTTAAAGAAATTACACACAAAATGTTAAATGCTCCAGAAGCACCTTTATAGTAATGGTTCAAAGCTGAGCTTATTACTTTATTTCCATTAGACAGTGTTAGGCAGCACATATGCTTGTATGTTTTTGTATGTGCGTATTTGAAATTCTAGGGAAATTTTACTTTGCATGATACAAGAAGAAAGTAATATGCACACTAACAGTATCTAAAAATAACATACATATTAAGATCTTAACATAAATGCAATACTCAAAATTGTTTCCTATATATATATATAATTTTCTTTTTTAAAAACTTCATGCATCATAAAGATTTTGCCATTTTAAAGGCAGCATAACATTATTATTGTTTCGCTATACTGTTATCTAATTAAATACTCATTTACTGGCTCATTTAGGTTGTTTCCATTTCTTTCTACCTATTATAATTCAACCTTGAATAACTTGAAGGCTCTGGCAATTACCATGAATATGTTTCATTTTAATAAAATCAATTTAAGCTTTCACCAGAAGTGGTAAGAGAGATTTTCACAGTGACCCTGTTGACAATTAATATCCTTCCATTTCTTAATTTTGACAATAAAGAACTTTTTACAAGAAAGGAAATATGTTGTGATTATTTTAATTGACATTTCTGTAATTATTTAACGAGAAACATTTTCTCACATACATATTAACAATATTGTTTCATATTTTAAAAATGCTTGCATCCTTTACCAATTGTTTTCTAGTTGATTATTTTGTTCTTATCTTGGTATACTTTCAAATCATGTGATTAAGATTTAATAAAATAACTAAATGAACAAAGTTGTTATATGTCTTAAGTATATCCCAAATATTGTCGTTAATTTAAATACAATTATATAACATGTTATGAATCTAAGCATATCCTTGGTTACCTCTAATCCTCTAATCTAATTCATTAGAGGTAAACAATTGTATGAACATTTTTGTGTCCACAAACTGTTCAGAAAGACCTGACTCATACTTCTATTTACTTTTTACAATGGATTAGTATTCATTTAATTATTTTAGCTCTTTATTACTTCAATTTCCCTCTCTGACTCCAATGTTTGAGTGTTTTTGTGTGATCCACTTTCCTAAGTGAACAGTCAGATGTTGTTCTAGATGATTGCTTGAGATACATTACCACAAAACAGACAATTTTCTGGCAAATAAGTCTGCATTCTAAATATTCTATTACACAAATAGATTAATTTGTGAACAAGGAAAGATATCATTTGATTGGTTCCAAAATATTTATTTCAAGTAATATGTATAGAACCATGTTTCTTAAATGTATATTTCCTTTAAACGATGTTTATTTGGATTACTCTTAGAAATCTTGTTGATTTGTAATTTTCGTGACTAGGAATTCTTGTATTTCTATCAATTGCTAGTATATGGAAAAATTATTCAATTTTATCTACTTGGAAATATATATTATGTTTCTCTAATGTAAACTTTCTTTAATCTCTAATTTTCCTTTCAAATAGTCATCTTGAGTTTCTTCAGAAAAATAATTGATCCATTTACAAATAATAGTAATACTGAATAATACGCTATCTTATTTTACAATCTGATTGCTTTGGACATAAATTCTTTCAGGGTTAGTCACATTTTACACATTTTGTATATATTAAACCCTTCTATGTTTTCAAAATACATAATATTGTAATTATTTGTTCACATCTTTGTTCATGTCTATTTAACTGGGAACTTCTCATGGACATGAACTAATGTAATTTCTATGTTTATGTCTTTACCATTTGAAATAAATCTTCGTTCTTTAGAAGGCCAAAAAAAATTGCAGAAAGAGTGAATTAATGAATTAACTACAGTATATGGCTAACTATATTCTGATTATTAGAACTTCTAGAATGGGAAATAAAAAAGAGAGAGAGAAGAGAAACAGTTGTTCAACACACATGATTCAGAGCACCGGTTATATATTCTTCTAAGTTTGTTTGTTTCTCAGATGATCCTAAAATGTGTAATTATTATCCTCACTTTACAAGAAATGAGATGGAAAAGCAGACAGATCAAGGAGTCTCTCCAAAATCTTATAAGTAATAAGTGAGTGTGTTGGGGTTTGAGCCTACATCTCTGCCTGCCTCCAGACAACCTAAGGCTCCATACTAAGTAGACGTCCCTTGAGCAGGTATTCCTTTGAATCACTGAGTAAAATAGAAACACTTTCATCATTTAGGATGTGTGTCAATCTCAAAATAAATCTATACATTTGAGAATATGCCTTCCCATAATACACAGTAGTGGGTCTCTAAGAAAATAAGTTTTTACTATGTGATTATGCTCCTTACTGCTCATTACTGGATAAAGACTTCAGAACAGGACACAGACCCAACATACAAACATGTTTTTTTTCCTATAAAATTATTATTGTGTCTGAATGGATCAATTTATTATCTTTCTTATGCCTTGCCACCCCTTTAAAGAATCTATTATCATATTCATTTATTCTTGCTGTTACTCTTTGGAATTTTTCAATAAACAGTTCAATGAATCAAATTTAAATTTAGGCATTACACTTTTACTTTGAGGTCAACAATTCTTTTTGAAGATTGTGTAAATGCCCCCTGGAGATCTGTAAACCACTTTATTTTGGAGAACAGATTAATAATCTGTCATCTATCAAGTATATTGCAATTATTTATTTAATTTCCTGTTATCATTAGTTAATATGGTTTTACCAGTTAAAGTTTATTTTAAAAATGTTCTTCTGTTTTGACCCCCTTTGTGCCCCAAAATCAGTCACTTTAACTCCTTCACTTCAATTTCCTAAGTTTAATGGTCAGGCTACATCAGTAACACACAAATATTAACAAGAAGCATCCCAGTCACCTGGAGAGCTTGCTAAAACATGTTTCTGGGCCCAAACTCTAGGGTTTCAGATTGAGTAAGTCCAGGGTGAGTGTGGCTCAAGATGTGCATTTCTACCAAGTTCTTAGATAAAAATAATACTTTGCTAAGACATTCCCAGGCTCTGGCCCATGGAAGAACCATTCTTTAAAAACTGCTGGGCTGAGTGACTTCTTCCAAAACGAAAATCCTTTCCTGGTAAAAATTAAGTTGGTAGGTGTATGTATGCAAACAGTTGTACAACGCATCCAATATTTCTCTTTTATCAAAAATTAAAATTGTCTCAACTTTGAGAACCTACCACTATAAGCTTCCTATCACAACCATCAGGATGGGAGCAGGATTCTGGGATCCTTGAACAATAGACTCTCTTTTGTCATCACTTTTCCTTGCTTTTTATAGCTGAATCACCAACACTCATAGTCTGCTTCTGTGCCAAGTTTAGGCAATGAACCTTTTGGTAAGATTGGAAACCACAGAATTGGGCTGAATCTCTGTAGTGCACCACTTCCAGAGTTGATATATATTTTCTTCTCTCTTCAAACCCCCATGCTCATAAACTTACTTAGAATTTTTAAAATGAAAGACATCAAGCTGTAACATAAACTAGCCCAAAGGGAAGAAAACAACTCCTGCTACTTATTTCAATTGATCAATAAAATAAGAAAAGGAAAATATATAATTTATATCCTAAGATTTCTTAATAATATTGGCACTGTTTTGTACTTCTCAAATTTGCTATAATTAACAGAGCAAGTTGAACTTCCTGACAATATTTTTGTATTAAACTATCCTCTGCCTATTATCTTCTGTTTCCTACATTATCTTTGCTCTTTTTTCCCTGGCTCCTGAAGGACACCCACTGTGGCTTAGTTCACAGGACCAAAAAGCTCTATGTTGTGATTGTAATAATTTACACTCCAAAATTCCAGTTGCTCCAAATTATCACAAAACTTGGTGAGGTGGTCTCTCATTGTGTTTTATTGGATTTTGTTTATTTTAATTTGCAATATGTGTCTAAGCAGAGTAGAGACAGAAAGGGAGAGATTTACAAAATATGGTGAATTTTTCTAGTGCTTTGACTGGAGTCCCACCTTTGTCTTACATTGGTCTGTGTGCTGCAGTTTACAGAATTCTCACAAAGATATACTGGTCCATGTTTTGTTGATACCCTCATCTCTGTGAGGGAAAAAGGGCCTATAGCTTTCTAGTCCACAGTCTTGTTTACCCCACCTTTCTCTCTTTGTTGTTCTGATTTACATTTTCCCTCTCCCAAATGATGTTGAGCATTTTCTCATATGTTTATCATGCAATTTTATAGCATGTTTCTGAAGTGGAAGTCTACTTCTCTGGGCCCTTCCATCTTTTGGCCTTTTTTTTTTTTTTTTTTTTTTCTTTTTTTTTGGCTTGTGTGTTTTATCATTGATTTAGAAATTCATTAAGGAAATTATATATTTAATTGTATATTTAATTATATATTTAATTGTAATTAAAAGTAAGCTTTGTAATCTGCAATACTGTGACCTGTAATTCAAATCTTAAAGTGTGTATGTCTTCTAGACCATTTTAATTTTTGTGTAAATTTTTAAATCAGATTGTTGATTTCCACAAAAATATACTGGATCATAATTAATATTAAACTTTTTTTTGTTCTTCATCAAACTTGCCATATTTCTATAAATGCTACAAGTATTTTCAAAGAATAAATCTTAATATTGATGGAGTCCACTGAGTTTTGGTCTTATATTTCAATAATTTCTGCAAATTTTCTCATTTAGTTTATTTGTATTTAATTTGCTATTTATTATCTAATCTCTTAAAATTAACACTTGGCACATTATAGCTCTTTTCTAATATTTTCATTATATACTATAACTTATATACTATAACTTTTACTCAACCACAGGGTTTGCTACAACCTTGTTTATTTTATTACCTAATATTTGTATTACCCTTTGACTCAATTTTGTTTTGATCCATGGACTTTGCATTTTACTGTAAGTAAGAATCTAGAGATAATTTCTAGTGATTTTTTGTCACTGAGTTATAATTTTACTCAATTCATAATCCTGGATATAGTACCTTTAGCCAATATCCAGTGTGTACCAGAAAAACTTGAATTACTGTTGAATGCCAATTAAATTTATTTTAAGTGCATTTGTTTGTGCATGCTTATTCTATCAGTTATTGGCAAACTATCTTTAAATTCCCAGTGATGATTATGGGTGTGATTATTTCATTATTTCTTATTTACTTTTCTATTGTGTGTGTTCATATTATTAGATGCATACGTACTTGAAATTGTTATATCTTTCTGGTAGATGGAACTTTTTATCTTAATACATCTTATATTTTATCTTGAGTGTTGGGATCTTGTTTGATAAGTCGATTATGTATTTCAATTTCTGTTGATTATTTTTGTGTTTGGTAATGAAACTAGCTTTGCAAAAATTATAACTAAGGAAATTATGACAGTGAAAGAGATCTGATCTAACTGATTCCATCTTGCTTCTAACCTCCAAAGTGTCCTTGGTGAGTCCTGTTATACTATAAACAAAGTTCCTCCCAAAGTTAGTAGGCCAAACTAACTTTGGGAGGAACTTGGTTTATAGTATAACTATGAAACTAAGATAGTCCTTTCCCCAAACAAAACTCCCTCTTGCCTGGGAATAAACAAACTTCAGGACTAATAAATTAGCCACAAGATTAAAAATTGTGGTTTATGAGTCAATGTTGTAAAACCTGAGATCAGTTCTTGAGATATTTTGCGGACCCTGCATAACAAAGCACCAGCTGACACCACCCAAATTGATAAGCTGGCTCATCTGGTCTTGTGACCCCTCTACAGGAACTGACTCAGCAAAAGAGGATAGTTTCAACTCCATCAGCAGTCCCCACTTTCCGGAGTCCTACCCACCAAATTATCCTTAAAACCCTCAAGCCCTGAATTTTTTTGTGTGTGGTGGTGGTGGGGTTTAATAATAACTCCATCTCCCAGGTGAAATGGCCTGCCTGATATCAGTCAAACTCTTTATTGCAATGCCATGGTCTTGGTGAGTTGATTTTATATGTGCAGCGAGCAGTAAGAACCTGATGGGCAGTTACAGTAACATTCTCTTGTTTCTTCTTATTCTATTTTTTTATTAAAGGGTAAAAATTAGATATTTAAAATGTGGTTAATTTTAACTCTAGGAAGTTCTAATTTTATTTCTGGCAAATGGCCAGGAGCATTAATAATAATAGACTACTTTAATATAATAGTAAGGATTAAGATTTTTAGCTAAGCTTCATTCTAATTAAGAGTGATACAATTTCCAGATCATTTTACACATGTTTTATGCTTTCAGCATCTCAATTCAAAGTGTGAATGGTTTGCAGCTAGGGATGACATAAAAAAATCACCGACTGATGGCTTAAACAACAGAAACTTACTTTGTCAGGGTCTGTAGGCTAGAAGCCCAAGATCAAGATTCAGTCCAGTTTGGTTTCTAATGAGGTCTCCCTTCCTGTCTTGTAAATAGCCGCCTTCTTGCTACTTCCTCACATGGACTTTTCTCCATGTCTGCTTGTGGAAAGAGCCAGAGATGTGATCTCCCTTCCTTTTTTCAGGACTCCCATTCTATTGGATTAGGACTGTACCCTTATGACCTCATTTAACCTTAATTACCTCCCCAGAGGCCCTATCCTTAAGCACAGTCATACTGGAGGCTTTGAACTTCAACACATGAATTTTCAAGGGAGGACATAACATTCTGTCCATAGCAGTCTGTCCTTCCTCACAACCTCCGCCAAAATTATAAAATATGCTTACTCCAACACAACAGCCCCCAAAGTTATAACTTATTCCAGCATCAAGTCAAAACTTAAAAGTCCAAAATCTCTTTGAAACAAAATCTAAATTGAGGAAGAATTCATTTCAGCTGTGAACCTGTGAAACCAGAAAAGTTATGTGCTTCCAAATTACAATGGTTGGACATACCTAGACAAGATAAATATTTCCATTCCAAAAGGGAGAAATCAGAAAAGAAGTGGGTGATTTGTGGCAAGAAAGCCCAAAATTTAGCAAGGCAAATTCCATTAGATATGAAAGCTTAAAAATAATCCTCATTTTTTCAGTGCTCTACCATCCAAGTCCACTCTCATGGCTTTGTGGGATGGTTTTACTTTTTCAGCTTGGTAGGACATCCCAGCTCCTATGTCTCCCTCGTTCTCTGTGGTGTGGAGTGATTAGCCTGCTGAAACCTAGAAGGAAGCATCCTTTTTCCCTACTCCTACTCATCCCCTCAAACTCACACTTCCCATCCCCATTTTCTCCAATGTGCGGTGGGAGTGGCAGCCTTTATGATATCTGAGTTGCCTTCAGGGCCATTCTCCCTTTTTGTTAATAGGAAACACACTTGCAGTCTTCCTTCATTCCATTCTATTTTTTCGGTTTTCTTTAGTCTTAGCTGGCAGTGTTTCTGCTAGTACCATTCCTTTACTCCTAATTTCTCCTGAGATGGCTGATTAAATCCATAGATCATATCCATACTAATTGCCTTATCAAATGGTTGTTCAGCCATGCCCTTGGTGTTCACCCAAAAACTTGCTTCTTCATTTTTTGCAATATGGATAGGCTGTGAATTTTCTAAATCTTAAATTCTGGTTAATTTTCCCTTAACAATTTTATCATCAATCCACCTTTCTTCTCTCACATTTTACTGTAAACAATTAGGAGGACTCAAGCCACAACATCAATGCTTTTCTTAGGAATCTTCTTTGCTAAAAATCTCCAGTTTTATCACTCACAAGTTCTTTGCCACTTTATAAGAAGGATCACCTTTTTTTCAGTCCGTAGTAACCTGTTCCTCATTTTTGTAAGAATTCACAAGAATCAGTTTTTACATTCATATTTACACCAATACTCTATTCATAAAGATATAGGTATTCTTTATGATGATAAATATTTTCTTTATAATTCCCCTCCTCTCTTCCTGAGCCCTCACCAGAGTCACCTTTAGAGTCTATATTTTTACCAGTAATCTCTTTCTAAAAACTAGGCTATTTCTAGTATGCACCTCAAAATCTCTTTCAACCTATCACCCAATTCCAGAGCTGCTTTCACACTTCTAGGTATTTGTTATGGCAGATTGTTATTGCATCCCACTTTTGGTACCTAAATCCGTACTAGTTTGTTAGGACTTCTATAACAATACCACAGACCTGGTGGCTTAAACAATAGAAATTTATTTTCTCACAGTTCTGGAGACCAGAAGTATGAGATGTATGTTCCAGATGTTTTGGTTTCTGGGGAGGACCCTCTTCCTGGCTTGTGGACAGTCCTTGCTCTGTATTTGCATGGTCTTTCCTCATTGCATGCATCTTCAGAGAGGGAGAGCTCTGATCTCTCTTCCTCTTATAAGAACATCTATATTAGGACCTTACCCTTAGGACCTTATTTAACCTTAATTACCTCCTTATAGTCCCTGTCTTCAAATATAGTCATATTAAACATTAGGACTTTAATATATGAATTTTGGGGAACTCAAAAATTCAGTCCATGATAATCAGGGTTGCCACCTCTCCACATTTTTCCATTCCTTTTTATTATTCTAGCACCAAAGGACTGTCAAACTTTGCACATCTTCTGAGCACCCCAGCCTCCTTTGCAAAAATTAGCTAATATTCCTGATATAAAACTGGGCATAAATACCAATATTATCATTAAGCAGCTAATTCTTCTGAATCTTGGCACACCCGGTGTAAGCATACACACACACACATCCCTGTTTTGAATAAGAAAAGAGTTCTAAAACATTAGAGCTTATCACAGATTTAAAGTAGTTTCTGGTGAAATAATGCATTCTCAAATAAAGGTAAGATATTAAAGTAATTCCTTATTGAAATATTAACCTATGTTGGTTTGTTTTAGTTGTTTTGCATAGCAAAGCTAAGCATTTTACATGAAATAATTTAGTAGAAACAAGAAAGAAAGGCAAGTGGGAAAGTTAAGAATATGGTTAAAAATACATCTCTGATTTTACTCATATATTATTAAGAGTAGGAACTAGAAACAAATTAATTGTGTTTTAATTTTAGCTCTTCTGTTTACTGACTGTTGGAAGCTAGGCAAATTACTTAATCTATTTGTAGCTAATTTTCCTTTTGTAAGTGAGTATAACAATTCTACTTTCTAGAGATGTCATGATATGTTATGAGTATTAAATAAATCAAAATATGTAAAAACATTAGAACAATGTCTGGAATATCAAACACAAATGTATGCAATTATTATGTGTATTATGCTATTATTAACATTATAATTATTTGATCAAAATAATCTAACAGCATGTCTTCAGATGTTAGAAACATTGTAGTTTAATCGTTAGTAAGATTCATAGTATGACTGCTAACGTTTTCTTAATGTTTTTTGAAATCATATACTGGGCAGTTAGAGATCCAAGATGGCCATTTAGGAACATCTCGGAGTTACAGCTCCCAGAGAAAACGCAGAGGGTGAGTGGATGCTGCATTTTTATTGCCCATGGACCAGGAGATTCCCAGGCGGAGGAGCCCCACAGGTCGCCAGCACAGCTGTTGTGGCCAGCGGCGGCTGCTTTGTCGGCGCCTCGCCGGCAGTTCTCCTTACAAAATATACCTTTCCAGGTGCCCTTTTGGCTGGCGATTGGAGACCTGGGAAGTCACCCATTCATCTGATTAAAGAGGGGACTAAACAGGGAGCCAGGCCAGGAGATTCCTGGGCAAAAAAAAAAAAAAGCACCACGAATCTGCCGCAGGGGAAATCAAACAGATCTCGGTGCCGTATCAACAGGTGACTGGGATAGAGTCGACTATTCAACCCAAAAAAGAAAAAAAAAGGCTCAGAGGCAGGGAGCCAGGTGATCAGGCTCAGTCCCACCCCCACAAAAGAACAGCAATCAGAAACTCTATGGATTGAGAGTTTCACAGAAAGCACAGCTGAACCAGGACGGTCCAGCTCTGTGGGGGAGGGGCGTCCGCCATTACTGAGGCACTCCACAACTATGGATGCCATTACTGAGGCAGCCTGCTCTTGCCAAGGCAACCCGACATTGCCAAGGCAACCTGCCATTACAGAGAGAGTCTGCCAATACAGAGGCAGGCCACCATTGCCGAGGCTGTTCTAACTACACCCATATAAACAAGACTGCAGGGAAGTTCACACGGCACCTGGGAAGAGCCCAGAGCAGCTCAGCAAAGCCTCTGCAGGCAGACTCTGACCAGGCTGCCTCCTTGCTAGTCAGGGCAGCCCTGAAAAAAAAAAAAAAAAAAAGGCAGCAGCACAATGGAAACTCATAAATAAAGCCTTAACATCCTGGGACAGAGCACCCGGGAACAAAAAGCGGTTTACGAGTTCTGCTGTAGCAGACGTAAACGTACCTGCCCAGCAGCTCTTAATGAACAACAGAGCTCATAGCTCAGCACTTGAGCCCCTATAAAGGACAGACTGCCTCCTCAAGCAGCTCCCTGACCCCTGTATATCCAAAGAGTCACTTCATAAAGGAGAGATCAGACTGACATTTGGCAGGTATCCTTCCGGGACAAAGATAGCAGAAGAAGAAACTGGTAGCAACCCTTACTGTTCTGCAGCTGCTGCAGGCGATCCCCAGGCAAGCAGGGCCTAGAGTGGACCTCAGCAGTCCTAAAGCAGAGGGGCCAGACTGTTAGAAGGAAAACTAAGAAACAGAAATAACTTCATCATCAACAAACAGAATGTCCACTCAGAGACCCAATCTGAAAGTCAGCAACTACAAAGACGACAGGTAGATAAATCCATAAAGATGGGAAGAAACCAGCGCATAAAGGATGAAAACACCTGAAACCAAAACACCTCTCCTACTACAAGGGATCACAACTCCTCACCAGCAGGGGAACAAGGTTGGATATAAAACGAGTGTGATAAAATAACAGAATCAGACTTCAGAAGGTGGGTAGTAAGAAACTTCTGTGAACTAAAAGAACATGTTCCAACCCAATGCAAAGAAACTAAGAACATTGAAAAAAGATTTGACAAAATGCTAATGAGAATGGACAAATTAGAAAGGAATATAAGTGAATTGATGGAGCTGAAAAACACAACACGAGAACTTCATGAGGCATGCACAAATTTCAACAGCAGAATTGACCAAGCAGAATAAACGATATCAGAGGTCAAAGATCAACTCAATGAAATAAAACGAGAAGGCATGATTAGAGAAAAAAGGGTAAAAAGAAATGAACAAAGTCTCCAAGAAATGTGGGACTATGTGAAAAGACCTAATCTACATTTGATAGGTGTACCTGAATGTGACGAAGAGAATGAATCCAAGCTGGAAAATATTCTTCAGGATATTATCCAGGAAAGCTTCCCCAACCTAGCAAGGCAGGCCAACATTCAAGTCCAGGAAATACAGAGAACACCACAAAGATATTTCTCAAGAAGAGCAAACCCAAGGCACATAATCGTCAGATTCACCAGGGTTGAAATGAAGGAGAAAATACTAAGGGCAGCCAGAGAGAAAGGTCGGGTTACCCACAAAGGGAAGTCTATCAGACTCACAGCAGATCTCTCAGCAGAAACCCTACAAGCCAGAAGAGAGTGGGGGCAATTTTCAACATCCTTAAAGAAAAGAACGTTCAACCCAGAATCTAATACCCAGCCAAACTAAGCTTCGTAAGAGAAGGAAAAATAAAATCCTTTGTGAACATGCAAGTACTCAGAGATTTTGTCACCACCAGGCCTGCTTTACAAGAGCTCCTGAAAGAAGCTCTACACATATAAAGGAACAACCAGTACTAGCCACTCCAAAAACATACCAAATGGTAAACAGCATTAACACAATCAAGAATCTGCATCAACTAATGGGCAAAACAGCCACCTAGCACCAAAATGGCAGTATCAAATGCACACATAACAATATTGACCCTAAATGTAAATGGACTAAATGACCCAATCAAATGACACAGACTGGCAAATTGGATAAAAAGCCAAAACCCATCGGTGTGCTGTATCCAGGAAACCCATCTCACATGCAAGGATACACAAAGGCTCAAAATAAAGGGATGGAGGAAGATTTACCAAGCAAATGGAGAGTAAAAAAAAGCAGTAGTTGTAATTCTCATCGCTGATAAAATAGACTTTAAAGCAACAAAGATCAAAAGAGCCAAAAAAGGACATTACATAATGGTAAAAGGACCAATGCAACAAGAAGAGCTAACGATCCTAAATATGCATACACCCAATACAGGAGCACCCAGATACATAAGGCAAGTTCTTAATGACTTACAAAGAGACTTAGACTCCCACACAATTATAGTGAAAGACTTTAACACCCCATTGTTAATATTAGACACATCAACCAGACAGAAAATTAACAAGGATATCCAGGACTTGAGCTCAGATCTGGAACAAGCAAACCTGATAGATATTTACAGAACTCTCCACCCCAAATCCACAGAACACACATTCTTCTCAGCACCACATCACACCTACGTTAAAATTGACCACATAATTGGGAATAAATCACTCCTCAGCAAACGCAAAAAACAGAAATCATAACAAACAGTCTGTCAGACCACAGTGCAATCAAGTTAGACCTCAGAATTCAAAAAGTAACTCAGAACTGCACAGCTTCATGGAAACTGAACAACTTGCCCTTGAATGTTGACTGGATAAACAATAAAATGAAGGCAGAAATAAAGATGTTCTTTGAAACCAATGAGAATGAAGACACAACATACCAGAATCTCTGGGACACATTTAAAGCAGTCTCTAGAGGAAAATATATAGCAATAAGTGCCCACATGAGAAGCAAGAAGAGATGTAAAATTGACACCCTATCATCAAAATTGAAAGAGCTAGAGGAGCAAGATCAAAAAAACTCAAAACCTAGCAGAAGACAAGAAATAGCTAAGATCAGAACAGAACTGACGGAGATAGAGACACAAAAAACCCCTCAAAAAATCAATAAATCCAGGAGCTGGTTTTTTGAAAAGATCAACAAAATAGACAGACCACTAGCCAGATTAATAAAAAAGAAAAGAGAGAATAACCAAATCGATGCAATAAAAAACGATAAAGGGGATATCACCACAGATTCCACAGAAATTCAAACCATCATCAGAGATTATTACAAACAACTCTATGCACATAAACTAGTAAACCTGGAAGAAACGGATAAATTCCTGGACACCTGCCACCTCCCAAGCCTAAACCAGGAAGAAGCCGAAACCCTGAACAGACCCATAACAAGGTCTGAAGTTGAGGCAGCAATTAAGAGCCTACCACCCCAAAAAAGCCCAGGTCCAGATGGGTTCACAGCCAAATTCTACCAGACATACAAAGAGGAGCTGGTACCATTCCTTCTGAAACTATTCCAAACAATTCAAAAAGAGGGAATCCTTCCCAAATCATTTTATGAAACCAACATCATCCTGATATCAAAACCCGGCAGAGACTCAACAAAACAAGAAAATTTCAGGCCAATATCCATGATGAACAAAGACGCAAAAATCTTCAATAAAATACTGGCAAACCAATTGCAACAGCACATCAAAAGGCTTATCCACCATGATCAAGTAGGCTTCATCCCGGGGATGAAAGGCTGGCTCAACATACGCAAGTCTATAAACGTAATTCACCACATAAACAGAACCAAAGACAAAAATCACATGATTATCTCAATTGATGCAGAGAAGGCCTCTGACAAAATTCAACAGCCCTTTATGCTAAAAACCCTCAATAAGGTAGGTATTGACGGAACGTATCTCAAAATAGTAAAAGCTATTTATGACAAACCAACAGCCAATATCAGACTGAATGGGCAAAAACTGGAAGCATTCCCTTTGAAATCTGGCACTAGACAAGGATGCCCTCTTTCACCACTCCTATTCAATATAGTACTGGAAGTTCTAGCCAGAGGAATCAGGCAAGAAAAATAAATAAAGGGTATTCAAATAGGAAAGGAGGAAGTCAAATTGTCTCTATTTGCAGATGACATGATTGTATATCTAGAAGACCCCATCGTCTCAGCCCAAAATCTCCTGAAACTGATAAGCAACTTCAGCAAAGTCTCAGGGTACAAAATCAATGTGCAAAAATCACATGAATTCCTATACACCAATAACAGACTTAAAGAGAGTCAAATCAAGAACAAACTGTCATTCACAATTGCTACAAAGAGAATAAAATACCTAGGAATACAACTAACAAGGAACGTAAAGGACCTCTTCAAGGAGTACTACAAACCACTGCTCAATGAAATAAGAAAGGACACAAACAGATGGAGAAACATTCCATGCTCATGGTTAGGAAGAAGCAATATTGTGAAAATGGCCATACTGCCCAAAGTAATTTACAGATTCAACGCTATCCCCATCAAGCTATCAATGACCTTCTTCACAAAACTGGAAAAAAACACCTTAAACTTCATATGGAAGCAAAAGAGAGCCTGCATAGCCAAGTCAATTCTAAGCAAAAAGAACAAAGCAGGAGGCATCACACTACCAGACTTCAAACTATACTACAAGGCTACAGTAATCAAAACAGCATGGTACTCATACCAAAACAGAGATTATAGACCAAAGGAACAGAACAGAGGCATCGGAGGCAACACAACATATCTACAACCATCTGATCTTTGACAAACCTGACAAAAACAAGCAATGGGGAAAGGATTCCCTGTTTAATAAATGGTGTTGGGAAAACTGGCTAGCCATGTGCAGAAAACAGAAACTGGACCCCTTCCTGACACTTTACACTAAAATTAACTCCAGATGGATTAAAGACTTAAACATAAGACCTAACACCATAAAAACTCTAGAAAAAAATCTAGGCAAAACCACTCAGGACATAGGCATAGGCAAGGACTCCATGACCAAAACACCAAAAGCATTGGCAACAAAAGCCAAAACAGACAAATGGAACCTAATCAAACTTCACAGCTTCTGCACGACAAAAGAAACAGCCTTTAGAGGGAATCGGCAACCACCAGAATGGGAAAAAATTTTTGCGGTTTACCAATCTGACAAAGGGCTGATATCCAGAATTTACAAAGAACTAAAACAGATTTAAAAGAAAAAAACGAACAAGCCCATTCAAAAGTGGGCAAAGGATATGAACAGATACTTTACAAAGGAAGACATACATGAGGCCAACAAACATATGAAAAAAATGTTCATCATCACTGGTCATCAGAGAAATGTAAATCAAAACTACATCGAGATACCATCTCACGCCAGTTAGAATGGCGGTCATTAAAAAGTCTGGAGACAGCAGATGCTGGAGAGGATGTGGAGAAATAGGAACACTTTTATACTGTTGGTAGGAATGTAAATTAGTTCAACCATTGTAGAAGACAGTGTGGCGATTCCTCAAGGACCTAGAAATAGAAATTCCATTTGACCCAGCAATCCCATTACTGGGTATATAGCCAAAGGATTATAAATTGCTCCACTATAAGAACACGTGCACACGAATGTTCATTGCAGCACTGTTTACAATAGCAAAGACCTGGAACCAACCCAAATGCCCATCAATAATAGACTGGACAGGGAAAATGTGGCACATATACACCATGGTATATTATGCAGCCATCAAAAATGATGAGTTCGTGTCCTTTGTAGGGACATGGATGAACCTGGAAACCATCATTCTTAGCAAACTGACACAAGAGCAGAAGATCAAACACCTCATGTTCTTACTCATAGGTGGGTGTTGAACATGGACACAGGGAGGGGATCACTACACAATGGGGTCTGTTGGGGGGGGAATAGGGGAGGGACGGTGGGTGCTGGGGAGAAGGGGAGAGATAGCATGGGGAGAAATGCCAGATATAGGTGATGGGGAGGAAGGCAGCAAATCACACTGCCACATGTGTACCCATGCAACAATCTTGCATGTTCTTCACATGTACCCCAAAACCTAAAATGCAATAAAATTAAAAAAAATTATATACTGTATTTTGCTCTTTATTTGTACATTGATATACAATTTTATATACGTCTATTAATCTCTTCAGAATGTATTGAGTTTTTGTAGTTCAGGTTGAAGTTTATTTTGAGATTACTTACAATAACTTAATATTTCATTGTCAGACAAATTACTCTTTCATTTATAAAAATAAACTTAAAATATATATCTTTTATTTTTTACATTAAAGCTTCATTATCTAAATCTTAGAATGATTCATGTGATCAAATTAAAAGGCAAAACCACAGAAAAGTTTTCCAGTCATGACTGAATATTAGACTACAGAATACCAAATTACATTAAATAACAGGTACACATGTTGAAGGATTAGATAGACTTTTAAAAATATCACATGAATCCCATAAATATGTAAAACATATGTCAATAATAAATTAAATACTTAAGGTTAAAAATCAAGCACTCAAAAATAGAAATGCAAAACACTTGATTACCACTGTCCACCTAAGTATATGAACAACTCTCATTCTCTTTAATATATTATAAATTGAATGTTCTTTCTGTCGACAAAAGACTTAAAGAAATTTGGAAATTGTGATATATGCATTGATTTCCAAAAAAGAAAACATTTAAAAAGCAAGCTGCCAAAATTATGCTATATTAAACTATATATTGTGCTATAATAAATTGTATATTTTCCTATAATAATAGTCTTATGGAAACCAGCTAAAATGATTAAGACTAAAATGGTGAAAAGGTAGAAAATGCATTTAATAGTACCTATTCACAATGGCATTGAGTTAGATTTTATATATTGAGTTAACAAAAAATATATATCAAGGTATTTTCAAATTCCTTAACACATTTTACGCCTGAAAATTAAATTTTAAAATAATACGCTTTTCTATTGAAAATAATGGACAAATTTTTTGTTACTATCTCTTGATCAAAAGTACATTATTGAGTGAAATAAAAATAGTCTGTGAGAACATGCGACATACATTGGGTTTTGTTTGTGTTTGTTGTCAGAATTAAAAAACTATAAACATAAATTAATTAATATCTCCTGTCTTCTTTGTCATTTCATATCCATTGGAAAATATATTTAATGTTTAATAGCCAGTAGCCATGAATAATGAATTTACTGTGACAATAAAATTGTGCAGAATATAAAACATAATAATCATACTTTCTATAGTGCATATGTTTATATTATATGAGAAAACAAACTAGATATTTGACAGCTTGTGAAATATATTGATAATTTCAGGTTTGGGACTTTTTAATTTTGTTTTTGCATTTTACGTTAACTGATTATATCATTCTTGAAAACGTTACCATCTTCATTTTATATATTAGAAAATTATCTCCACAGGAATTAAATAGCTTGCCCAGTATCACACTGGGTTCTCTCTCTGTAATGTCTGGTAATAACCATGTTACTTTAACTCATGGGAATAACATTCATTTCTATTGCAATTACCAGCTCAATGTTTCTCTTTTTTTTTTTTTTTCTTTTTTTTGAGACAAGGTCTCACTTTGTTGCCGATGCTGGAGTGTAGTGGCGCAGTCATGGGCTCACAGCTCACTGAAGCCTTGACCTCCTGGCTCAAGCAATTCTCTCCCCCTGCATTCCAAATAGATGGGACTACAGGGTCTCCCTATGTTGCCCAGGCTGGTCTCAAACTCCTGTGCTTAAGCTAACCTCCCAAATCAGCCTCCCAAACTGCTGAGATTACAGGTGTGAGCCGCTATGCCCAGACCAATATTTCTTTTGTAACAACTGTCCCATCTCTGAATTTATTAGTGATTAAAGTAATTAAGACAGAAAATTAAAAAAAACATTAAAATGTTATTATATATAGTCTACTTTTTCATCTATTTATTTTTTAGATATAATTTGCATACTATAAAATTTATTCTTTTCAAAGTATACAACTCAGTGATTTTAGTATAATCACAAAGTAATGTAAACATTACATTAGCTAAATCCAAAAAAATTCCATCACCCTAAATATAAGCCCTATATACATCATTAGCAGTCATTCCTTATTCTCCTGACCACAGACCTAAGAACACTGGCAAAAAAAAAAAAAAACTAATCTACATTCTATATCTGTTGCTTTGCCTATTCTGGCCATTTCATATAAATGGAATCATAAAATATGTAGCCTTTTCTTATTTTTTCACTTAAATCTTACTTAATTTGACTAAATTTTCAAATTCATTCATTGTAACATATCTCAGAACTTCATTCCTTTTAATGGCAAATAATATTCCTTTGTATGAATATATATCATTTGATTTATCCATTCATCAGTTAATTAACATTGAATAGTTTCCAACTTTCGTACAACTTTTTGTATATACTATTTCACTTCGGTATATCTCTAAGACTAGAATTGCTGGCCATATGATAACTCTATGATTAACATTTTGAGAAATATCTAAAACATTTACCAAAGTGACTGCACCACTTTCCATTCCCACCAGCAATGAGGAGGTTTCCATATTCTCCACATTCTGGTTGGCTTGTCTTTTTATTTTTGCCATCCTGGTGGGTGTTTGGTGATATTTCATTACAGTTTTGATTTTTCTTATGGCTAATGATGCTGAGCATCTTTTCATATGTTTATTGGCTATTTGCATATTTTTGGAGAAATATCTGTTCAGATACTCTGGATACTTTTAATTGTTTAAAAACATTTTTTTGAGTGGTAAAAGTGGTAAAGACTATAGATATAATGAATACGAATTTCTTATTTGATATATAATCTAAAAATACTGTCTCCCATTCTGTGGCCTGTGTTTCCAGGTGGTGTGGAATGGCTTCGAGTGCAGCCCAACAAAAATTCATGAACTTTCTTAAAATACTATGAGTTTTTTGTGGTTGTTAGCTCTCAGCTATTGGTACTGTTAGTGTATTTTATGTGTGGCCCAAGACAATTCTTAGTCTTCCAGCGTGACTTAGGGAGGCCAAGATTGGACACCCCTGGTCTAAGTGCAATGAAGCAAATAAAAAATTTAGCCTTTCCCCAACTTGTCTAATTCCTGTGTATATGTTATTTCGCTTGATGGTACCCTACAGATTGCTGAGGCTGTATTTAGCTTTTCTCTTTCTTTTTCTTTTTCATTGCTCAAAGTGTATAATTTCAACTGTTCTGATTTCAACAAGTTCTCTGGTTCTTTCTTCTGCTAGCCTAAATCTGCTGTTGAGACTTTCTAGTAAATATTTCATTTTATTTATTAGATGTGTCAACTATAGTATTTCTATTTGGATATTTTTAATGATTTCTATATTTTTATATGTTCTATTTGGTGAGACAGCATACTTCTACTTTCCTTTTATTCTTCAGACACAGTTTCTGTTATTTCTTTGATGTATTTATAACTGCTGATTTAAAAATACTTGTCTTGTAAACAGGGTCATGATGACATATGACTTTGGTCACCGCTACTCATGAGGTCAAGGCAGGAGGATTGCTTGAGTCCAGGAGTTCAAGATTAGTCTGGGCAACATAGCAAGACTGTGTCACAAAAAAACAAAACAAAATAAAGTACTTGTCTTGTAAATCCAATGTCTGTACTTCCTTAGGAAAAGTTTCTATTGACATCTCCCCACCACCACTCCCCCCTTCCCACAGCATATTGACCATATGTTCTTTTTTCTTTATATGTCTCATAAATTTTCTTGAGAATTAAAAATTTTACAACAGTGTGATAACTGTGGAAATCAGATTCTCCTCACTGTCTAGATTTCTTCTCATTGCTATTATTGTTTTTGCTTTTACTGTTGCTACAGGTTGGTTTGATGAAGTTCCTCAACTAATTATGAAATGTCTGTGTGCTTTGTCATGTGTAATCACTAAAATCTTACTCGATTTTGCTAATGTGATCCTCTAAAGAGAGATTTTTAAACATGCATTGAACAAATAAGTCTCCCAGATTTGAGAATGGGTTTTAGGTGTGTATTATGACATGCTTTCCATGTGTAGACAGGCAGTTTACTTCTCTGCTTAGCCTTCACTTAATATATTGTGCAGAGTCTAAAAGTCAATCAGAGTTGAGAGACAAGGAGACAAGGACCTTCTTAGGTGCACACATATCTCACAGATGCTGCAGGTTAAATTCAAGTGAAGTACACAAATTTTTTTGGTTTCCTGGTGCACATAAAAGTTATGTTTACACTATACTGTAGTCTATTAAGTATGCAATAACATTACATCTAAAAATATACATATTTTAAATAAAAATATTGCTTCAAAAGGCTAACAATCATCTAATCCTTCAGTGAGTCATAATCTTTCTGCTAGCGGAGCGCATTGCCTCAGTGTTGACGGCTGCTGACTGATTGCGGTGGTGGCTGCTAAAGTTTGAGGTGGTTGGCAAAATTTCCTAAAATATCATGATGAAGTTTGCCTCTTAGATTGACTCTTTCATGAAAGATTTTTCTGTATCATGCAAAGCTGCTTGATATCATTTTATCCACAGTAGAATTCGTTTCAGAATTGGAGTTCAATACTCTTAAACATTGCCACTGCTTTATCAGCTAAGTTTGTGTAATATTGTAAATCCTTTATTGTCATTTCAGCAACGTTTACAGCATCTTCACCAGGAGTAGATTCCTATCTCCAGAAATCACTTTCTTTGCTCATTTATATAAAGCAACTCCTCATCCATTTAAGTTTTATGATGAGATCGCAGCAATTCAGCCACATCTTCAAGCTGCACTTCTAATTATATTTGCCCAGCTATTTCCACTTCACCTGAATTTACTTTTCCTCTTGAAGTCTTGAACCACTCAAAGTCGTCCATGAAGGTTAACATCAACTTCTTTCAAGCATCTTCTAATATTGATATTTTAACCTTCTAATGTTGATATTTTAACATTCATGGACTATGAATGCTCTTTATTGTTTTTATTTTATTTTTCTATTTTTTTGAGACAGTGTTTCACTCTGTTTCCCAGGCTGGAGTGCAGTGGTACAATCTCAGCTCACTGCAACCTCCATCTCCTGGGTTCAAGCAACTCTGGTGCCTCCTTCTGAGCAGCTGAGACTACAGGCATACATCAC
The DNA here is from genome assembly GCF_009761245.1 of Sapajus apella. NCBI lineage: Eukaryota > Metazoa > Chordata > Mammalia > Primates > Cebidae > Sapajus > Sapajus apella. The sequence goes on along the minus strand of NW_022436968.1, from coordinate 1,128,048 downwards.
CATACCTGGTTAATTTTTGTATTTTTAGTAGAGATGCGGTTTCACCAGATTGGTCAGGCTGGTCTTGAACTCCTGGCCACTAGTGATCCACCCACCTTGGCCTCCCAAACTGCTCGGATTACAGGCATGAGTTACCGTGTCAAGCCAAATTATGAATGTTCTTAATTGCATCTGGAATGATCATTCATTTCCAGAAGGTCTTCAATTTAATTTACCCAAATTAATCAGAGGAATCATTATTTATGGCATCTAAAGCCTTATAAATTGTATTTCTTAAATAATAGACTTAAAAGTTGAAGTTACTCCTTGATCTATGGACTACAGAATGTATGTTATATTAGCAGGCATTTATGTTTTTATGCAACATGTTTGTATACATTAATCTTTTTCTACATCATCATTGTCTTGAGGTTCCAGGAGCATTGCCAATGAGACATAGTATTTTAAAAGAAGTCTAATTTTCTGAGCAGTAGGTCTCAATAATGAAATTAAAATATTCAGTAAACCATGCTGTAAAAATATGTGCTGTAATCCAGGCTTTGTTATTTCATTTATAGAGCACAGGCAGATTCGAGTCAGTATAATTCTTAAGGCCTTAGGATTTTCAAAATGACAAATGAGCACTGGCTTCAACTTAAAGTCACCAGCTGTGTTAGCCACTAACAATAACACTGGCTGTCCACATTGGCTTCTCAATCTGGAAAGTTTTAGGTGGCATCTTCTTCTAATAGAAGGCTGTTTCATTTACATTAAACATCTACTGTTTATTATAGCCAGCTTCAGCAATCACCTTAGCTAGGTCTTCCGGATAACTTGCTGCAGCGTTTACACCAGCAGTTAGCTTCTTCACTTTGCAATTCTCTTACAGAGACAGCTTCTTTCCTTAAGCCTTATGAACCAACCACTGCTAGCTTCAAACTTTTCTTATATGTCTATGTGTATATTTCCTAGACATGGGTACAGCACATGCACGTGCATAGTCTTCTAGATTCCCAGATATATGTTAGGTTTTCAATGTCTTCTATAGATATCTACATCCTAGCTTTTCCATTTAACTGTTTTGTTCACCTTGTTTTTGCCCCACCTGTCACTGCTGCCTCAGTCATCTGCCATATTGAACAACTGCACTGAGTGTTTTTAGCAAAGGTCCCTGGAAAAGCTCATTCACCATGGGTGTTCTGAAAGGCTTTGGGAGAAGCTCTAATACCCTTTGGTTCCCTTTACTGGCTGCTGGACTGCTGATATTTACCAGAACTGTGGGAATGTTAGTTTTCCATGCTTCTGTAGAAATGGTGAGAGGGGGATGGTAAAAGTGAAAGTTAAAGTTTAGCGAAGTTCATTTATTGCTTTTATAAATATTCTGCTTTTTTTAAATAACTGCTCACCCTGATCATTGCAAGCTTTTGATTAGTTTCCAAAGTTCTGAAAAGGACTTTTTTAAAAATGTTTTTGCTCTTTTATTCACTGTTTTTATGGAAGAGAGGATTTTCAGAGATTCTTACTTCACCATTTACGCAGATATCACTTGTATTTCTTGATATTTTAATAATCCCATTGATCCTGATACATCAACGAAAATATTGAATCGAATTTTTTTCAACTTTTATTTTAAGTTCCAGGGTACATGTGCAGGTTGTGCAGGTTTGTTACATGCGTAAATTTGTGCTATGGTGGTTTGGTTCCCCCGACAGGCCCCAGTGTGTGTTGTTCCCCTTCATGTGTCCCATGTGTCCATGTGTTCACATCATTCAGCTCCCAATTATAAGTGAGAACATGTGGTGTTTCGTTTTCTGTTCCTGTGTTAGTTTGCTGAGGATAACAGCTTCCAGCTCCATCCATGGAATCTATTTTTAAAATAGGAACACTTATGCAAATTTTTAATCTTTTAAATACAACTGATATTGTTGAAAGAGTCAGATGAAAAACAAATATGGAGTAGATCTACCTATAAGATTTTGCTTACTAAAATAAATGAAATATCTGCCATTTGTTAAACAATGACTATGAACCATGAATAGTTATTCTATTAATTCTCATTTATGAATTTATTAAGTTCTCATAAAAGCCAAATGAAGTAATTACTATTATTTATCCAGTTTTGTAGATGAGAAAACTGAGGCAAAGGTTGGTAACTACCACCGCTGAGCTTAGATAGCAAGCAGATGAGCCAGGATTTCAAACGATGTCATCTGTCTCTGAAAACCAAGTTCTTATTCAGTGCCTACTTATAGTGTGGTAGCTTCTTTGATAAACCATGATATGAAGACATTCTCGTATTTTCTTATACATTATTGAAACTGAAATTGCTAAGCACACTGGCTTTTAAAAGAGGTTTGAAAATGTTTCTTCATTTTCCTATGAAATGCCTAGCAATCATTTGAATTTTGTACTTCTTTAAAGATTGTATCTCTTCCTATTTCTTTTAAATAGATTTTAAGATGTTGTCTTTATTATTAATGTCCTGAAATTTTATTAATATAGCGTTAGGTGTGAAACCTTTACTCATTTCTGTTCACCATTTGACAGGTCATTTCCTCAGGTCTAGGAACTTTCTGTTAGCAGTTATTTTAAAATTATCTCCCTAGTCTCTTTCATAATGAGACTTCTGTTATATAGAAGTTAGAATTTCCTAATCTACCTTTATTACTTAATTTTTTAATATCATCTGATGAGTTTGTTGAAAAATCATCATGATTTATTCAAGAAGTCTATGTAACAGCTTTCATTCTCTGCTCATCTGTGTATTGTATGTGTAATTATCTGTTTGTTCATTCATTTGCTTCAAAGAATGATCTACCTTCCCAAGCTCTTAATTTAGTTGAGATCCATAAACCAATGGAAGTCAACCATGTTCTTGCCTTAATTATGTGATAGCCTGTTTTATAATTTTGAATTTAAGCATTATATTTAATTTTAAAATTTGTCATGATTGCTCCAATCTATTTAATCATATTTCAGTGTTTTCAATAATTGAGTTCATTGTCTTTTTTATGATGTTACTTTCCCCATTTATTTGATTTTATACAATCAGTTTCATATTACAATTTCTTCTTAGACATTGCTATTTCTATTTGGAAATCTGGCTTCTGAGAAGAGGCAGAATCATCATATTGTAATTTTTTGTGGCACTATTTACAGCAAAAGCAGGAAATTAGCAGAATCTGCCTTTTTTGTGTGGTATTACAGTGGCTAGTTTTCTGAGGGTAGTGCTGTTTTCCTCTTAGGTTTTTCTTTGTATATAATAAAGCTGACATTTGTGTTTTAAAAGTAGAGGTCATTATTGTTGGGAGACAATTCTCCATGAATCTCTCACTTTCTACACAACTAAGCATTAACAGCTCATTTGCTCCATGACTATCTTTTCAAGAAGGTTTGAATAAGCAGACAACCCTGTGAAGATGGATAAATAACTCCTCCTGGAGAAAATTAATTTACATTCCTAGGCAGTAAGCACCAGACATACTCTGCACTTGATACATCCCAGGGCACTAAAGATAGAAAAACCACTTGTCCCTCCTTGGGGAGATTTGCTTACAACTCAGGTTCTCAGTGAATCATAATGTCTTTCTCCAGAGAGAGAAATTCCCACGTTTGTCAGCAAGACTGATATGAGACCAGTTACTCTGTTTCTGAGTTCCTCTCTGTAAATATTTCTATTGTATATGCAGTCAATACCTGACACTCATTGAGCCACCTCAGGGAATTGGGGCTAAGGAAATGAGCACCAGTATACCACTATTTCTTCAATAATTATCTAGATCTATTTAAACTCAATGTCTTAACAGCTGAACAATGAGAGTGTGGCAAGCCAAAATAATAGTTTCCACAATGCTGATGCTTGGGAACTGCTTAACCCCTTTATTTTGTAATGTCTCTTCCACTTGGATATTTCTGATGTTTCTTCATTATTAGATTCAAGTTATACATTTTTGGTAGGAATATAATAAAAGTAATATTGTATCATTTTCAGAGTACCATATTAGGAGGCCTACAATGTTGATTGGTACCATTTTTGCCGATGTTAACATTGATCACTTGAGAAAGATGGTGTCTGACATATGTCACTGCTTTAGGATTACTCCTTTTTTTCTTATTTTAGTAAGTAACTAAAATAAAGTAAGCAATATGTGGGAAGAAGTTTTGGATGAATGTAAATATCCTTTTCCTTACTAGATTTTGCATCCATTGATTATTCCTGCAAGAGTCACTTATCACTATAATGACAGAAAAATAGTGATTCACTATCATAATAGCTTTTTTATGTTCATAAATGAGCATCCTACTGTATGGAAGAAAGATGCTTATTTTTTATGTATGTATGTGGATGTATATAGATATACAGATATAGATACAGAGAGAGAGGCTTTATGAATTCTTACTTTATTTAATGATGCATAAGCGGATGCTATAATTATTTCAGTATCCTAAATTTAGCCGGTAGGGCCTTCTTGCACTCTTTTCACATGTTCCCCTTTTGTTAATTATTTTGTTTTCATTTTGCTTTGTTTTAGAGATACATTATAGCAAATGAATTTCCAGGTTCTGCCCTAACTCTAGAATTATCATTTCCCCCAAGGCATTCTAGCTCCTTTAAGTCAACAATGGCATTTAGAAATCAATACGTATGTGCTAAGGTTTGCACATTGCTACTGACATGTCATTGCTTATAGATCACTTCAACAGATAGAAACCTTAGAAATAAGTTATAGAATATCAAGGGATTTGCCTCAAAATAGCATACTTGGGAAAAAAGAGAATTTGATAGAGCTAAACATAGAATAAAATTGAACATGATCGTTGAAGCAAGTTGGTCAAAACCTAAGGTTCATTCCACTTTTTCTACTATTGTATGTTTTAAAAACATTAATAAAAAAGTATTAAGTCAACAACAACAACAACAACAACACACAGACAAATTTAAAAATCTGATTTTCTCACATTAATGTTCTTTAACGGGAAAGCTATTCAAACAAATTTGTAAGTAGTATTTAGTTATAATACTAAAAGTGAAAAATTCAAAATAGCAAGATTTTATTGTAAGTGATTTTATCTAATGTAATTAATTTCCTTTTTTTATTTAAATGTTCCATAATTTCTTGTAGTGAGTTAACACCAAATATATTATGTCACATTTAATATTTTAAACTGTCCTTTGTGCATATATATATATATTTTTTTGAGACGCAGTTTCGCTCGTTACCCAGTCTGCAGCGCAATGGCGCGGTCTCGGCTCATCGCAACCTCCGCCTCCTGGGTTCAGGCAATTCTCCTGCCTCAGCCTCCTGAGTAGCTGGGATTACAGGCATGCGCCACCATGCCCAGCTAATGTTTTGTATTTTTAGTAGAGACGAGGTTTCACCATGTTGACCAGGATGGTCTCAATCTCTTGACCTCGTGATCCACCCGCCTCGGCCTCCCAAAGTGCTGGGATTACAGGCGTGAGCCACTGCACCCGGCCGCATATTTTTAATTGGTGCCTAAATTCTGGATTATATATAAAACTCCCTAAACTTATCACAAAAAATTCATCTTCCTTTTTTCTCTATCTGCATTTGGGACCTGCCACTAATCACCAAGCAACTACCTTTCTTTATCTTTAGGTTGCGTTTTAAGCTTATTCCATGATACTTAAGATACAAACATCACCCCTCATTCTTAAGAGTCTTATGTGTGCCTAAGGCACTCTGATTTTTGTTTCATCTTAATTTCTGACTATCTCACTGACTGCTCACTGGCTTATATATCCAGCACACTTTCCCTACAGTAAGAATCACTCTTCTCAACTCTATTTACATATATATGGCATATTTAGAAGACCCCATCATCTCAGCCTGAAATCTCCCGAAACTGATAAGCAACTTCAGCAAAGTCTCAGAATACAAAAACAATGTAAAAAAAATCACAAGCATTCCTATACACCAATAACAGACTTAAAGAGAGCCAAATCAAGAATGAACTGCCATTCACAATTGCTACAAAGAGAATAAAATACCTAGGAATACAAATAACAAAGAACTTAAAGAACATCTTCAAGGAGAACTACAAACCACTGCTCAACGAAATAAGACAGGACACAAACAGATGGAGAAACATTCCATGCTCATGGTTAAGAAGAATCAATATCGTGACAATGGCCATACTGCCCAAAGTAATTTACAGATTCAATGCTATCCCCATCAAGCTACCAATGACCTTCTTCACAGAACTGGAAAAAACCATCTTAAACTTCATATGGAACCAAAAGAGAGCCTGCATAGCCAAGTCAATTATAAGCAAAAAGAACAAAGCTGGAGGCATCATACTACTTGACTTCAAACTATACTACAAGGCTAAAGTAATCAAAACAGCATGGTAATCGTACCAAAACAGAGATATAGACCAATGGAACAGAACAGAGGCCTCAGAGGCAATGACACACATCTAGAACCATCTGATCTTTGACAAACCTGACAAATACAAGCAATGGGGAAAGGATTCCCTGTTTAATAAATGATGTTGGGAAAACTGGCTAGCCATGTGCAGAAAACAGAAGCTGGACCCATTCCTAACACCTTACACTAAAATTAACTCCAGATGGATTAAAGACTTAAACATAAGACCTAACACCATAAAAACCCTAGAAGAAAATCTAGGCAAAACCATTCATTGGCAACAAAAGCCAAAATAGACAAATGGGATCTAATCGAACTCCATAGCTTCTGCACAGCAAAAGAAACAGTTATTAGAGTGAATAAGCAACCAACAGAATGGGAAAAACTTTTTGCAATCTGCCCATCTGACAAAGGGCTAATATCCAGAATCTACAAAGAACTAAAACAGATTTACAAGGAAAAAAAAAAAAAAAACAAGCCCATTCAAAAGTGGGCTAAGGATATGAACAGACACGTTACAAAAGAAGACATCAATGAGGCCAAGAAACATATGAAAAAATGCTCATCATCACTGGTCATTAGAGAAATGAAAATCAAAACTACATTGAGATACCATCTCATGCCTGTTAGAATGGTGATCATTAAAATATCTGGAGACAGCAGATGCTGCAGAGGATGTGGAGAAGTAGGAACACTTTTACACTGTTGGTTGGAGGTAGATTAGTTCAACCATTGTGGAAGACAGTGTGGCAATTCCTCAGTGACCTAGAAATAGAAATTCCATTTCTCCAAGCAATCCCATTACTGGGTATATATCCAAAGGATTATGAATCGTTCTACTATAAGGACACATGCACACGAATGTTCATTGCAGCACTGTTTACAATAGCAAAGACCTGGAACCAACCCAAATGCCCATTGATTATAGACTGGACAGGGAAAATGTGTCACACATCCACCATGGAATACTATGCAGCCATAAAAAATGATGAGTTCGTGTCCTTTCTAGGGACATGGATGTGGCTGGAAACCATCATTCTCGGCAAACTGACACAGGAACAGAAAATCAAACACCGCAGAAAATCAAACACTCAGAGGCGGGTGTTGAACAATGAGAACACATGGCACAGAGAGGGGAGCATCACACACTGGGGTCTCTCAGGGGGAAATAAGGGAGGGACAGTGGTGGGTGGGGAGTTGGGGAGAGATAACATAGAGAGAAATGCCAGATATAGGTGATGGGGAGGAAGGCAGTAAATCACACTGCCATGTATGTACCTATGCAACAATCTTGCATGTTCTTCACATGTACCCCCAAACCTAAAATGCAATAAAATTGGGCGCGGTGGCTCAAGCCTGTAATCCCAGCACTTTGGGAGGCCGAGGCGGGTGGATCACGAGGTCAAGAGATCGAGACTATCCTGGTCAACATGGTGAAACCCCGTCTCTACTAAAAATACAAAAAATTAGCTGGGCATGGTGGCGCGTGCCTGTAGTCCCGGCTACTCGGGAGGCTGAGGCAGGAGAATTGCCTGAACCCAGGAGGCGGAGGTTGCGGTGAGCCGAGATCATGCCATTGCACTCCAGCCTGGGTAACAAGAGCGAAACTCCGTCCCAAAAAATAAAATAAAATAAAAATAAAATAAAATAAAATAAAAATAAAGAATACTGGCAAACTGATCTAATTAACTCAGCCTTAGTTAAATATATAAAATTTTGTTGGATGTTGGGGAACTATGCTTGGCAATGCTCTCTAAAACCAAATAGTTTGGCTGGACATGGCAGCTCATGCTTGGATTATCAGCACTTGAGAGGCCCTAGCATTTGGATTTCTTGAGCTCAGAAGTTCAAGACTTGCCTAGGGAATATACCAAGATCTTGTTTCTACTAAAAATAAAAAATAAAAGCTAATAGTTTGATTAAATTGCTCCGTGCTAAAACAAAACAATTCTAGGAGTACCAAAAAAATATATCTGCTTATGCTTTTCAAGCAACATTATGTTGTGGGTCAATTTATATGTCTAATTTCTCTTTCTAAAACTTTGTTTTACTAAAACTTATAAACACATTATATTCTATTTAATTGTATTCACTATTAATGGACAGTTAGTTTTTTCTCAATTTTTATAAGCACTTTAGAGTAAAAATATTGCTGGAAATTTAAAATTAAGATATACAAATCCTAGAAGTTTTCATTTGGTTTAAGGATAGAGTTATCAGTCATTCCCATTATCACACTCTGATATGACTACCGGAAAATAATCAGAATTAGATATTATTTTTAAAATATATTAATTTTCTTAATGCAGCCACATATGGTTAAAATAAACATTTGTTGGATGAACAATCCACATGTTGAATGATATTTTTCTATAAAATACTATACTCTTAAATCGCTAAAAAAAAAAGATTCTTGGTCCAATCAAGTAGGCTTTATCACTGGGATGCAAGGTTGGTTCAACATAACACAAACCAATAAACATGAGTCATCACATAAACAGAACAAAGACAAAAACTACATGATTATCTCAATAGAAGCAGAAAAGGCTTTTGATAACATTCAGCATTCCTTCAGGTTAAGAACTATCAATACACTAGGTATTGAAGGCACATACCTCAAAATAATAAGAGCCATCTGGGACAAACCCATAACCAACATGATACTGAATGGCAAAAGCTGGAAACATCCCCCTTGAAAACCAGCACAAGGATGCCCTCTATTATCGCCTTTATTCAACATAATATAGAAAGTCCTGGTGAGGAAAATCAGGCAAGAGAGAAAAAATAAAGGGCATCCAAATAGAAAGAAAGGAAGTCAAACTATCCCTGTTTGCAGGTGACATAATTCCATATCTAGAAAACCTCATAGACTCAGCCCTAAAGTTTTTAAGCTGATAAGCAACTTTAGTGAAATCTTAGGATACAAAATCAATGTGCAAAAATTACTGACATTCCTATACACCGTGATAGTCAATTCCTAACATTCCTATACACCATAATAGTCAAGCTAAGAGCTAAATCATAACTGTGAACTTAATCCCATTCACAGCTGCCACAAAAGAATCAAATACCTAGAAATATAGCTAACCAGGGAGGTGAAAGATTTCCAAAAGGAAAACTACAAAACCCTGCTCAAATAAACAAGAAATAACACAAACAAACGAAAAATCTTTCCATCCTCATGTGTAGGAAGAATCAATATTGTTAAAATGTCCACATTGCCCAAAGCCATTCATAATTTCAATGCTATTTCCATTGAACTACCAATGAGATTCTTCACAGCACTAGTAAAAAAAACTACTTTAGAATTCATTTGGAACCCAAAAAGAGCTCAAATAGCCTAGGCAATCCTAAGCAAAAAGAACAAAGCTGGAGGCATCATGCTTATCAGACTTCAAAATATACTACAATCCTACATTAATCAAAACAGCATGATGGTGGTACAGGAATAGATATACAGACCAATGGAACAGAATAGAGAACCCAGAAATAAGGCTGCACACCTACAACTGGCTGATCTTCAACAAACCTGACAAAAACAAGTAATGGAGAAAGGATGCCCTATTGAATAAATGGTGCTGGGATAACTGGCTAATCATATGCAGAAGACTGAAACTGGACCTCTTCCTTATACTGTCCACAAAAGCCAACTCAAGATAAACTAAAGGTTTAAATGTAAAACCCAAAGCTATAAAGACCCTAGAAGAAAGCCTAGGCAATACCATTTAAGACACAGGCATAGGCAAAGGTTTCATGATGAAGACAACAAAAGACAAATGGAATCTAATCAACCTAAAAACCTGGAGAGCAAAATAAACTATCAACAGAACAGAGTAAGCAGACAACCTACCAAATGGAAATAATTTTTTTTTTTTTTTACAAACTATGCACCTGACAATGGTCTAATATCTGGCATCTGTAAGAAACTTAAACAAATCTACAAGAAACAAATAACTCCATTAAAATGTTATCAAAGGACATGAACAAATGCTTCAAAAGAAGACCTACATGTGGCCAACAATTATATGAAGAAATAAAAGCTCAACGTCTCGGATCATTAGAGAAATGCCTATCAAAACCACAATGAGATACCATCTCACACCAGTCAGAATAGCTATTATTAAAAAGTAAAAAACCAAAACAAAACAAAAACAACAATCATGGATGCTGGCAAGGTTGTGGAGAAAAGGGATTTCTTATATGTTGTTGGTAGGAGTATAAATTTGTTCAACCATTGTGGAAGACAGTGTGGTGATTCCTCAAAGACCTAAAGACTGAATACAATTCGACCCAGAAATCTCATTACTCGGTATATACCCAAAGGGATATAACTCTTGCTACTATAAAGACACATGCATGTGTTCATAGCAGTACTATTCACAATAACAAAGACATGAAATCAACCTAACTGCCCATCAATGATAGGCTGGATTAAAAAGTGTGGTACATATACACTATGGAATGCTATGCAGCCATAAAAAATAACAAGATCATGTCCTTTGCAGGGACATAGATAGAGCTAGAGGCCATTATTCTTAGCAAACTAATGCAGGAACAGAAAAACAAGTACCACATCTTCTCACTTATAAGCGGGAGACAAATGATGAGAACCCATGAACACATAGAGAAGAACAACACACACTAGGGCCTGAGGATGGAGGTTGGGAAGAGGGTGGGAATCAGGAAAAACAATAAATAGGTTATTTTAATAGACATAATACCTGGGTGATCAAATAATCTACCCAAAAAACCTCCATGACACAAGTTTGCCTATGTAACAAACCTGCACATACACCCTGAAGTTAAAGTAAAAGTGAAAAAAAAAAAAAAAAGACCGCTGACCTACAGTTAAGATGCATTTGCAAATAGCAGAAGCCCATTTGCAGTTCACTGGAGTATGCTCAAATACACATTTTCTTTATGCCATATGCAACACAAATATTATATTTGTTGCCTAATTGAGAAACATGTAAAAATCACTGAGTGTGAATAAGAACATCATATGACTTAATGAGCGTAGAAAATAAGTAATTCTACAACTACAGAAAGTGTTGGTTTTGAGGTCTTTTAGGCTTTACAAGTTATGATAATTTCTTTCATAATTCTGAGGTCTGTATTTTTATACTCTGTTTTTCTAAGTATATATTTTTTACTGGCTTGTTGGAGGGCAGGGCTCCCCTGAGTCTGTTTCTTATTTCTCCCAGAGAGTAAATTAAATATGTTGTATAGTATAATCACATAAAAACAACTTCATAACTCAAATCCAAGAAATTAACATCAAAATGAAAATGGAGTTCACACACACACACATACATACACACACATTACATTCCTACATATATACACAATATATAACAAGATGTACCTTTAAGATTACAGCATCATAATCTATATTATTAGATCATATATATATGATTACACATATACATATGTGTGTGTACATGTAATAGATACATACTATATATACGTGTGCACACGTGTGTGTGTGTGTGTGTGACATATGACACAAAGCCCAGTTTGGTTTGAATGAGTTTTTATATAATTCTTTTTTTTTTTTTTGAGACGGAGTTTTGCTCTTGTTACCCAAGCTGTAGTGCAATGGCCCGATCTCGGCTCACTGCAACCTCCGCCTCCTGGGTTCAAGCAATTCTCCTGCCTCAGCCTCCCGAGTAGTGGGGACTACAGGCGCAAGCCACCATGCCCAGCTAATTTTTGTATTTTTAGTAGAGACAGGGTTTCACCTTGTTGACCAGGATGGTCTTGATCTCTTGACCTCGTAATCCACCCGCCTAAGCCTCCCAAAGTGCTGGGATTATAGGCCTGAGCCACCGCACCCGGCCTTAATTCTTTTTCTAACTTTCTAAATGTTTTTGTTTATATGTTGCTTTACGTAGTGAAAATGTAAAACTTGTTAGGATATATGTTCTTATTTTATCATAATTTCTTCTTATTGGCTTTTTGTATATTACCACATGCTTCCTTATTACTTTACACCCCAGTTCATGAAGAATCGAGCTGCCTGTGAAGCAACATCTTGATAAAAAAGAAACCGTCCAGCCAAGGCATATCCCTTAGCATCTGGCTTGGGAAAATAGAAGACATAGTCTAAGCATTTCTGCACATCTGTACGAAAGATAGTGGAGTTAGTATCATTTGTTTGTTTCCTTTTTACATTTAAAAAATAAAAGCTGATGCACTTGAAGCTTACAATAATGATGGCAAATATTCCAAAGGCTTTCATATGCAAAATATTTTAATTGTTGAAGAGCTAGAATGAATTTTGGCTTACTTGCATTAACATTGCTCTTCTTGGGACTTTTGCTTCATTTTTCACAAAGTTCACATTATTAGTGCTTTGACAACGTTTGCATAAGATTTCTCTTTTTTTGATCCCCTGAACAGTAGACAAACAAAAAACCAGGCTCAAGCTGAAATTGAATTTCATAATTAGTCTTCAGGCTATAGGAATGTTCTTAGAAGTTTTACATAATGACTGATAAATCAGCAAATCAAGTCTATTCTGTTTTGAAGTGTCAGGCTTTTAAATTCTTAGGAAATTGTCTGGTAATATGAAACCTAAAGAAATATGAGGATATAATTAAAACAGCACATCTGCCAGCAAAAAAAAAATATTTCCAATATTTATTGTAGCATCAATTACTAGCAACTTAAATGCTAGTGATCTCTAGTATTTGTGTTTCTCTTCTTTTCCAGGGAGTTAAAACTAAATAACTTTCCAGCCTTATTTATAATTTTAGACATATTGTATTAGCCATGAGACATATTTCTGGCTAATACAAGGTAAGCTGAAATATGTATGCAACACAAAGGCATAGCCCATTAAAAGAAAAAATCGTATGTAATTTTAACTCTATCTTTCCCTATCTCCCTCAAAGAGAGAGGGACCAATAGGGGAATTCTGGGGCTGCAGGGCATGACAAAGCACCAGGTGGAAGGTGTCACAGATTCTGCGTTTCCTTGCATATTACTGAGTAAAAAATAAATGTATATATTAAACCCACTTAGATTTTGGGTTTGATAGCAACTATCCTATTGATAGCAATTATCCAGACTCCATTTCTATAATTATTTTAGCTACTCTTGGCTTTTTAAATGTTCATAAAAATTTGGAATCAGTTGGTAAATTACCACACACACATATACATGTGCATACACACACAGGAAGCAGCTTATAGAATTAAGATTTCAAGTGTGTTGACTCTATTTACAGGTTAATTAGAGGATAATTTACAACATCACATTATTTATACTTCCAACTTAAGGCCATCAGATATCCCTTAGTTAACTTGAATTTATTTTGTTTACCAATAATGCATTGTAGTTTTCTATGCTGGTGTGTTATATATCTTTTTAATAGATATATTCTACATATGTGATGATTTTGATATTCCCAAATGATATTTTTTTGAAATTTCATTCTCTTTTTTATCACTAATGTATAGAAAACTCAATATTATTTTCATTTTTAATTTGTTGAGATATAACAACATATATAGCAAAGTGCAGTAATCTTAAAGATACAACTTGCTATATATTGTGTATATATGTGGGAATGTAATCAGCAGCACAGAGTCAAAATAAAGAACAATTCCAGAAGCTAGGGAGCTCTCATAAGCACTTTTCCAGTAAATAACCACTGCTGCATGAAGTACCCTTATTCTAACTTCTACCATCTTATATTATACCATCTTATACTACCTACATAGTTTTTAAAATATGTAAGGGAGAATGTACAGTCTGTACTCCTTGTTTCTTGCTTTTTGTGTTCAAAATCAAGTTTGAGAGTGATCCATAATATTGCCTGTAAAAATAGTTCGTTCATATTCATTGTTATGTTATATACAGTTACATGAACATATCTCAACTTGGTTATTCATTCTCTTGTTAATGAACATTTACAGAAGTTGTTTCCAGTTTTTGCCCACCCCCACACTCCTGGGCCCACCCTGCCCCCTGGAAAAAATATTTTTAAAGCAATAAGCATTCATTTGCCTTTGGGATATACCTAATAATAAAGTTTCTGCTTCATCAGAGATTCTTGTGTTCAGGTTTGGCAGGTGTCACAAAACAGGTTTTAATAGCATTTATGCCATTGTTCATTCCTTATAGCAATTGATGAGAGGCTTAGTGGCTCCACATTCCTACCCACATTTCATACTGGAAGGGTTTTTTAATTCTTTTTTTTTTTTTTTCACTTACCCATTTCAGTTGGTATGATATGGATTTGTGGTGAATTTAACTTGTATTTTCTTGTTGATTAATGACGCTGAGTACATGTGTATGTGCCTAGTGGTATTTGGATGTCCTCTTTCATGAAGTCTCAAGCTTAGGTAAAATTTGTGCTGATTTTTTAAGATTCTTTGTGGAAACTGGAGCGTGGATTTACCTTTTGCTCCCTTACTAATGATTTCTGATGAATAGATACTTCAGTAAAGTCTGTTTTGTCAAATTTTCTTTCATAAATCTATATGTCTCCTTTAAAAAAATTTTTTTTCTACCTCATAGTCATGAAGACAATCTCATGTTTTTTCCAAGAAATATACTGTTTTAACTCCCACATGTATGTCTCTTATTCATCTTTAGTTAGTTTTTGTGTATGGTGTTTCATGGGGAACAAAGTCTATTTTTTTCCCATGTAGATATATGAATTGATACGAATCATTTTTCAAAAGCCACCC
Organism: Sapajus apella; assembly: GCF_009761245.1. NCBI lineage: Eukaryota > Metazoa > Chordata > Mammalia > Primates > Cebidae > Sapajus > Sapajus apella. The sequence continues at coordinate 1,112,978 of NW_022436968.1, read as the reverse complement.
CTTACCCACTAAATTACATTAGTGCCTTTACCTTAAACCAACTGACCACATATGTGTGTGTCTATCTGGAATCTTCTTTCCTTCTATTGGTGTATTTGTACATTTCTTTGTTGTTATCGTACTATCTTAATTATTGTAACTTAACAGAAACTCAGAGGTCTCATTATGCATGGCTTCAACTTTATTTTTCTTTAAAATAATGTTCACTATGCTGGGTTTGAGTTTTGATAAATTTTTAGAGTCATCTTATAATTTTTTGCAAATAAAATCTTTGACGTTTTGATTGGTATTGCATTAAATCCATACATCAACATGAAATGCTCTGTCTTAACATTTAATCTTTCAATCCATAGTGTGGTCTATTTCTCTGTTTCTGTAGATCTTCTGAATTTATTTTTCTGTGTTGAGGTCCCTGAAGTCTGATGTTTCTGATGTTTCATAATATTGTTGTTTTCTAAATGGTATAATTTTACCTAGTTTATAAAAGCAAATGGCTTGTTTCACATTGAACTCACATCTGATGACCTTCCAATATTCACTCATTAACTCTAGGAGTTTATTAGTTATTATTTGCATAATGACAGAAGTGTTCCTTTCTTTTCAATCATTATATTACTGTTTATAGGGAATTTTATACCAGAAAGGATATCCAACACAATGTTGACAGAAATGGCCAATAATTATAGTCACCTTCCACATTACTCTAGTCTCCTTAGGAAGAGAGCATTCAGTATTTCACCATTAAATATTGTTTGCTGAAGACTATTTTGTAAATATTCATTGTTAGAATAAAAAAGAATATAACACACTTTTAAGTTTGCTAAGTTTTTTTTTTTTTTTTTTTCAGAGAATCGTAAATGGGTCTCAATTTTATCAAGCTTTTTGCAACTCTGAGTGTGGTATACTCTTCTCTAAGCTCTTGAAATAAATGCTTATAAAATTGATATCATAAGCCTCAATAGATGTAATATTAACAAATAATGATTGAATTGTGAATATTAAATGAACTTTCATAATAGGAATAAAGCCCAATTTGTCATTATAAATTATTCTTTTTACATATGACTGGTTTGTTAATATTTTATTTAGAGTTTTTCATCTATGATAATGAGGAGCTTTTAATTTTACTTTTTGCCACAACCAGTTTATGTTATTAAGATTATGCTGTGCTTATGAACTAGTTTAAAGTGTTTCTTCTTTTTCCATTATCTGGAATTTTTATGTAAGTTTAATATTGTCTCTCACATTTGGAAGAATTCAGTTGAGAAAACAACTGGATTGAAAGTTTTCTCCCTACTGAAATTTTCAACTGCTGGTTAAATTTCTTTGATAGATACACAGCTATTGGGACTTTTTAACTCATTATTTGATTAGCTTCTGCTGATATTCCAAAAACCAAGTTAATCTAAATTTTAAAGTTTAGTGGCATTATATTGTTCATAATATGCTTTTTGCTTTCTTTTCTTTTTTCAATATTTATACTATTCACAGCCCTCTTTTTAATTTCCAACATCATTGGTAATTTGTTGTCTCTCAATCTCCCTCTCTCTTCTTTTACTGATTGTAGATTATTGTTTATATTGTTCTAAAATTATCAAATTTGTTAATTTTTTCAAAACAGTAATTTTTCAAATTATCAATATTCTTTTTTCTGTTTTTTTAAAATTTACTCATTCTGCCATTTTATCATTTTATTTCTTCTATTTTCTCTGAGTGTGGTATACTGTTCTCTAAGTTCTCGAAACAAATGCTTATATAATTGGTTATAACCCTTCTATTTACTGCATCCCAGCAGTTTTGATATGACATATTTTCCTTGTATACCATTCAAAATATTTCCTATTTCAATTATATTTTTATTTTTAATAAATTGGTTATTTAAAAATATAGTGCTTAATTTTCATATGTTGGGGCATTATCTTATTATCTTTATAAGTTGATATTTAGCTACATTTCGTTGTGTTAGAAAAATTACATATATATTTGAAATGTGTTGATTTTGCTTTACAACACAACTTTTTTCAGTTATTATTCTATATATACTCTATAAAAAGTTGTCTTTCATAGTTGCCAGGCATAGTGTTTCATTTGGCAGTTAGACAAAATAATCTGCACCAAATGCTTATAATAGTTTATCCATATAACAAACCTGCACATACACCCCTGAAACTTAAAAAAAAAAAAAAAAAGTTAAAAGCGAAGAAACACACAATAAAGACATGTAGACTAACGTAACAGAATAGAAAACTCAGAAATAAAGCCTTACACATACAATCATCTGATCTTAAACAAGACAGTGAAAGCAAGTAATAGTGTAAGAACTCTATTCAATAAATGGTTCTGGAATAACTGGGTAGTCATATGTCGAAGAATGAAATGTAAAATGTAAATGAAATGTAAAATGAAATTAAAATGTAAATGAAAGACCTCAAACAATAAAAATCCTAGAAGAAAATATTGAAAATGCCCCTCTCAACATTGGCCTTGGCAAATAATTTTTGGCTAAGTCCCCAAAAGCAATTGCAACAAAAAGAAAGATTGAAAAGTGGTACCTAATTAAACAAAAAGCTTCTCCACAACAAAACAAACTATCAGTAGAGTAAACAGACAACCACAGAATGGGATAAAATAGTCACAAATAGAGGCCTAATATCCAGAATCTACAGAGAACTTAAACAAATCGATAAGCCAAAAATCAATAACTCCTTTAAAAATGGGCAAAGGACATGAACGGACTTCTCAAAAGACACACCAGTGGCCAAAACAACATGAAAAAATGTTCTACATCACTAATCATTAGATAAATGCAAACCTAAACAACGAGATACCATCTCACACGAGTTAGAATGGTTATTATCAAAAAGCAAAAAACAAACAAACAAAAAAAAACAGATGTTAGTAAAGCTGTAGAGAAAAAGGAATGCTTATACATTGTTTGTGGGAATGTAAATTAGCTGAGCCACTGTGGACAGCAGTTTGGAAGTTTTTCAATGAGTTTAAGATAGAATTACCATTCAACCCAGCAATCCTATTACTGGGTATATACCAAAAAGGAAAATATATCATTATATTGTAAAAACACACATACTCTTATGTTCATCACAGCACGATTCACAATAGCAAAAACATAGAATCAACCTAGGTTTCCAGCAATGATAGATTAGATAAAGAAAATGTGGCACATATAAACCATGAAATACTATGCAGCCATATAAAGGAAGAAGTCATGTCCTTTGCAGCAACGTGGATGGATGGAGCAGGAGGATGTAATCCTAAATGAATTAACTCAGGAACAGAAAACTGATACTGCATGCTCTCATTGTAAGTGGGAGCTAAACATTGAGCACACATGGACGTAAACAAGGAAACAACAGACACTGTGGACTACTAGAGGAGGAGGGTAAATAGAGGCCATAGTGTCCATAGGTACCCAAAACTACCTATTGGATAATATGTTCACTACATGGGTACAATATATCTATGTAAAAAACCTGCACAAGTACCCCTGTGTTGAAAAGAAAAGTTAAAACTAAAAAAAAATTACAAATAGCAAAATTAAAAGGAGAGAGGGAAAAAAAGAAAAAGACATGGATTCCCACTTTCACCACACTTATCACAGTACTGGAATTTTAGCTAGAACAATTAGGCTACAGAAAGATTAAAAGGGGCATCCAAATTGGAAGAGAGGGAGTCAAATTATCCTTCTTTGCAGGTGACATTATCAAATATATAGAAACCTAAAATCTTCACCACTGGAAAATAATAGATCACCTAGAAATAAATTTGTGTAGTTACAACCAACTGATTTTTGATAAAGGCACCGAGAACATACATTAAAGAAACAACAGTCCTTCAATAAATGGTGCTGCAAAACTAAATATTCATATGCAGAAGAATGATACTAAGCTCTTATATTTCACCATATGCAACAATCTACTCAAAACTGAATATTCAAAATTGACAGGAAGAATAAATTCTAGTGCTCTATAGCACTATAGGGTGACTACAGTTAACAATTTATTGTATATTGTCAAATAGCTAAAAGGGAGTATTTTGAAAGTTCTCAAAAGTTCTCAAAAAGATACATTTTTGAGGTAATAGATACACTAATTACCCCACTTGCTCATTACAAATTGTATACATGTATCAAAATATCATTCTGTATTCTTTAAATGTGTACAATTATCAAGCATCAACTAGTTGTTTTTTTTTTTTTTTTTTAATTTGGTTACATGAATGAGATATTTAGTGGAGATTTGTGAGAACCTGGTGCATCTATGACCCGGGCAGTATACACTGCACCATATTTGTTGTCTTTTATCCCTTGCCCCCCTGCCACCCTTCCCTCCAAGTCCTCAAAGTCAATTGTATTATTTTGATGCCTTTGTGTCCTCATAGCTTCACTCCCACATATCAGTGAGAACATACAACGTTTCATTCTCCATTCCTGAGTTACTTCACTTAGAATAATAGTCTCTAATCTCATCCAGGTCATTGCAAATCCTGTTAATTCATTTTTTTATGGCTGAGTAACATTCCATAGCGTGTATATATGCTAGAATTTCTTTATCCACTTGTTGATTGAGGGGTATTTTGGTTGGTTTCACGATTTTGTTATTGTGAATTTTGCTGCTATAAACACGCGTATGCAAGTGTCTATTTCGAATAATGACTTCTTTTCCTCTGTGTAGATACACAGTAAATGGATTGCTGGATTAAACTTTTAGTTCTTTAAGGAATCTCCACGCTGTTTTCCATAGCAGTTGTACTAGTTTACATTCCCACCAGCAGTGTAGAAGTGTTCTCTGATCACCGCATCCGTGCCAACATTTACTGTTTTTTGATTCTTTGATTGTGGCCATTCTTACAGTAGTTAGGTGGTATCACATTTTTGATTTGCATTTCTCTGATTATTAATGATGTCATAAGCATTTTTTCAAATGTTTGTTGGCCATCTCTATTATCTTGTTTTGAGAATTGTCTATTCGTGTCCTTAGCCCAATTTTGATGGGATTAATTTTTTTTTATTACTGATTTGCTTGAATTTGTTGCAGAGTCTGGATATTAGACCTTTGTCATATGTGTATATTGTGAATTTTTCCCCCACTCTGTGGTTTGTCTGTTTACCCTGCTGATTTTTCTTTATGCCATGCAAAAGCTCTTTAGCTTAATTAGCTACCAGCTATTTATTTTTGTTTTTATTGCAATTGTTTTTGGGTTTTTGGTCATGTTATCCTTGCCTAAGCCTATGTCTAGAAAGGTTTTTCCCATGTTATCTCTAGAATTTTTATGGCTTCAGTTCTTAGATTTAAGTCCTTAATCCATCTTGAGTTGATTTTTGTATAAGGTGAGAGAGGAGGATCCTGTTTCATTCTCCTACATGTGGCTAGTCAGTTATCCCAGCACCATTTGTTGAAAAGGGTGTCCTTTCCCCACTTTATGTTTTTGTTAAGCATCAACTAAAAATTTTTTTTAAAATCCCCCACAAAAAATCTCATGAGGAAACTTTTGCATTAAAATATGACTTATGTTATTACAAATTTGAAAGTTTATTTGCTAAGACAGTTCTCTTTATGTGTCATATTGTTTGTCTATAATAGGAAGACCTATGGATCAGGCACATTAAGGTTCATGTTTCAAGAATGTCTTTCCTTTTGGATAACAGTTTGTTATTGACTGATGTGTGTCCTCCCCAAATCCGTATGTTGCAAACCTAACCCTCAGTGTGATTGTATTTGGAGATAAGGCCTATAAGGAGGTAAAGTTATATGAGGTCATAGGGGGTAGGTTACTTATCTAACACAATGTCTTTATAAGAAGAGGAGACACCAGAGATACCCAGAGACAGAGGAAAGGGATGTGAGAGGAGGATGCTACCTGAAAGCCAAAGAGAGAGGCCTCAGGAGAAACTAGTCTGCTTTGATTGTGAGCTACCAACCTCTAGAACTGTGAGAAATTAATTTCTGTTTTTTAAGCCACCTGGTATGTGATATCTTACTATGGTAGCCTAAGGAGGCTAATACAGCATAATATCATGGTTGTCATTAAAGAACAAAGAAAAAACTGGGCGTAGTGGTTCACGTCTATAATCCCAGCACTTTGGGAGACTGAGGTGGGTGGATCACCTGAAGTCAAGTTCGAGACCAGCCTGGACAAAATGGCAAAACCTTGTCTCTACTAAAAATACAAATATTAGCCTGGGCATGGTGATGGGCACCTGTAGTCCCAGCTACTCAGGAGGCTGAGGCAGAAGAATCACTTGAACCCGGAAGGTGGAGGTTGCAGTGAGCCAAGATCGTGCCACTGCACTGCAGCCTGGGCAACAAGAGCTAAAGTCTTGTCAGGAAAGAAGAGAACATGTCCTCTTACTTTTGCATAAACAATTTTATTAAGATTTCCAAAATATGTTTTCTTTCCCTAAAAAGATCATAAAGTTAAAAAAATTATTTACATTGTTTAGACTATTTTTTAATAAGTCATGAGTCCCAGAAAACTTTTCACACATGAATTCCAATTTTTCCATCATATCTTTGAATCCCTGCTCTAAAAGTAATCTAGTTATGCTTTCCAGTAGCAGAAAGAATGGCTCTTTCTTATGTTTTGAAGCACTGCATTTTAATGATTCCCGCATTTGACACATTTATCTCTGTGCATCAGCAATAGAACAGTGAACAGCCTAAACATAGCACTTGGCCATCACAGTATGTATAATCTTACAGAAATACATTTGCTATTAAAGGTGTTAGCAACTAATTCCGTGGAAGCAAGTGAAAAAATGTGCTATTTGGTCATCATTCCAAGAGGACTTTATTCAAATTCTGCTTCATTATTCTGTAACCCTTTTAATGCTCGCCATAAAGATTTATTATCATTTTTGACTTGGGGAAAAAATAAAGCTAGAAACAAATTGTGACTGTTAACTATGGTTATCAATAAAAATAATATTCATATATACAACAATCACACAGTATAAATGAGAAACATATATTTATAAACCAATAATATTTTGGGTCCTTTATTATTGCAACATAATATGGCTGATCATCACTGTTATACCATGTTATACTGATATTTACCAAGAATTCCATATTCTAAACTCAATATGGTAAGTGTCTCTTTTCAGAGATCTGTTCTTTCTTCTCTACATCCTGAAAATTCCATCCACTCATAATATTATTTCTTTATAATATTGAAATTAACTAGTAATTTGGGAGGGATTGTAAGACTATGCAGCAACCTAGAATCATACTGGTCATAAGACATTCAAATACTTTCCAATGTTAAAAGCTTATCTTAGAATTTGGAGGCTAATCTTAGGAGACATGGATCATCTCTCATGGAGTATCCTCATCTTTATTATAATAAACACATATATGCTGTTTTAATTCTGAGCTCTCACTTAGTTTGGACTTTAGACATTCTATTATCTTTTAGTTTTTCAAATATATAGCCTTCAGCTTTATGTGCCATATATGTTTACATAGTACATTTTACAGATTTTCGACACTTTCTACATACCTTCACCTCCCATCAATGTTTACCAATTATTTCTAAATTTTCTCTTTATCTGTTTTCACACAAAAAAATGGCAGATAACAAAGTAATGTGTAGCATTGATTTTGTCTTATTTACGATGACTTTCAGGTTCTCTTCCAGGTCTTCTGGAATCTAAAATCCTGCATACCTCCCTTGGGCACTGCCTTCCTACTCTGTCACTTTCACCTGAATGTAGGTGAAACATTGCTATAATCAATAAGCATAGAAACACTATACTCTTTTCAATTAGGTCAGTCCTCTGACCACTGTGAAGCTATTATATTAACAAGTCTTAAATTAAACATTGTAAAAAGATCTACCACATATTGAGAGTGTGATACATACCTGAAATTTAGCTGAGCCTTATTTTACTTAACACTCAAAATATTTGCATTAGGTTCTATTAATATGCCATATTGCATATAGAAAAATATGGCACCCAAGGAGTAAATAGCATGTCCAAAGTCATGTAAAACAGAATTAGGAGAGACAAGCTTATACTTGCTTGCTTCTGAGTTTATAACCTGTACCCTTACTCATTAATTTAGCCCGCCTCTCTCTCATAGTACTGACCCTATGTTAACATTCTTTCCTAATAGGTTATTCGGCTTCACATCCTAATTGAGTATTGGCTAGATCTCTTTGACATCCTCATATATATCAGAATTCCAGTGGTTAATAGAGTGTAAGCTCAAAAAAAATAAATTACAACTAAAAATTTGTGCAGAATTTAGAGATGCCCTGAAAGTAACTGGAAATATTCTGCCTGTCAGCAAACTGGGGCACAGAGTTGATTGAAGAATATTTTAATAGAGCTAAATTTATTCAGCGAATTTTGGTGATAAACAATTTAAACACACTGGATTTAGCAGCTTAAAATATTATTTTTACCTAGAATTTTAGATATTCTAGAAACTACATGTAAACAGATACAATTAAAAACAAAATAAATTTCACACTCGATAGCTTGATGTAACGAAGATTTACAAACTATTTCATTTCTTTGAGATCTGTATTTTAAATATTTACCATTACATGATTAAAACCTGTTACACACATGCACACACACACACACACACACACACACATCTATCTCCTAAAATACAGATAAACAAAAATGTAAAAATAACCTATAGCAACATTGTGTAGAAATTTCAATTTGTATACCTGTATTGACATTTGTATTATTTAGACAATGGGTTGAACCTAACCATAGTATTTTGTGGAATGATCTTTAAATACATTTCATTGTATTTCAGAAGCCTCCACATGCCTCTTTCTCATCATGACCCTCTTCATCCTTCCAGGAGTAATGTTACTAATGTAACATTTATGGCCTTTACTTCCCAATTGTTCTTAATTATTTTATTAGTATATAAACAAAATTTGGGCTTTGTTTAAATGTAATCAAATTGTATACATTCTATTGTTTCTGATCTCTCTCTCTCTCTCTCTCAACATAATGTCTGTAAGAGTCTTCCAGGTTTATGCTTATTTATGCAATATTTTATGTTCATGACTGTAGTTATAGCATTCCATATCAATATACCATTATTTGCTTATTCCTTCTATAGATATTAGGGTTATTTCCAGTCTTGATATGTTGGAAACAATGCTATTGTTATTCCTTGCATGTTTATGGATACTCAAAAACTTTTATTCTTGTGGTATATATTTCCAAGTACGGAATTGTAAAACAATAGGATTTGCTTATCTGTTGCTTTACTAGACACTACTTAACATTTTCCTATTGTAGATATTTCATTATTTATTGGCATTATATAAGAGTTTCATTGTTCCACATTTACCCATCATTTGTTCAGACTGCATAAATTCTAAAATCTCTTGGGTATATGATGGTATATCACTATGGTTTTAATTTGCATCTACCTGACTCCTAACAAGGTTGACAACATTTTCATCTTACACATTTGAGCTCTCTTTCTTGCAAAGTGACTTTTTAGATTCTTTAATCATATCTTTTTTGTCTTTGCTTATTGATTAGTTAGTATGTTTCATGTATTCTGAATATAAGGTGTTTTTCTGTTGTATGAATTGCAAGTATATTTTCCATGGTATGATTTGCCTTTTTACTTCATCTGGTCTTGGTAGGAAAGGCAAGTAGGAATTGCAATGCAAAATGTTAAGGTTCATCTTTGCAAAAAAAAAAATTATTATACAAAAGCATAAAAATAAAGAAAAGCATTAAAAGCATAAACCCCATAAAATAAGAACATGTATTCATCTAACAATCTTAAAAATGATGGAGAAATAATAAATTTTGGATAGATTGTCTGCCATTTGTAACTAATCCATCATTTACAAATACTGAAGAAACACATTTTTAAAGCCAGGTTATAAAAATGATTTAAGTAGTTTGTCAGTTTGTGTCTCATGGGATGCTGGTAGGTACTCCACTATGTGTTATGCCAAATATGCCCTAATTTGTGTCTTTTTCATTAAAACGAAGCCTGAATTCCAAGTCATTTTTTCCCTTCAGAAATCTTTTTATAGTTACTTGGAATAAAAAATACCCTCAGCCATGTTTCCCAGAAGATGGGCAAAGATAAAACAATTCAAGCAACAAATAAATAATAATACTGGATTATAACCCGAGAAATAAAGTATCTATTGATTCACACTCGTACAAATGAAAAGGTGAACAAAAATTAAGTGGGGAGAAGAGACAAATCTATCTTATAGAACAATTCTAATTGATTGATTGATAGACAGATAGATAAATAGATAGATAGATAGATTGTTCCCACTTCAGAAAGCAGAGTTACTTCTTCCTCCTTGAGTTAGGGGTATACTTAGTGATTCAATTCCAAAAATAGTATATGAAAAATAAAAAATACTGACTTTAAAGTTAAGAAACTTGGAAGATAGCAGCATAACTAGTTGTTACGGTTAATATTACCAGTGATTGGTCATGTTGATTTAATATGCCCCAGGATATGATACCATGAAAATGATACTTTATCTCCTTAGTATTTTTTCTCCAAATCCCATAACTTCAGACTAACCACGATAAAACATCAAACAGACCCCAATTTAAAGACATCCTACTAACTACCTGACTAGTACTTGTCAAAGCTGTCAAGGTTACCAAAAACAAGAAAAACCTGATAAACTGTCACAGACAGAGAAGACAAAGAAGATATAAGGACAAAATGCAATGTGGTAGCCACGACTGAATACTAAACAGAAAATAAACATTAGCAGAAAAACCAATAGAATAAGAATAGAGCAAGTAGTTACTAGTATTGTGCCTATATTAATTGCTTAGTTTTGACAAATATACTATGGCTATATATGACAACATTAGGGGAAGCACAGTGAAGGATATACAGCAATTCTACTATGTTTTCAAGTGTTCCATAAATCTAAAATTATCTCATAAGTTAAAGTTTATTTTAGAATTTTTTTAAGTAACTAGTATCATTAAACAGGTGATAAAGTGCTAAGACCATAACTAAAGTCACCATGTAACAAAAGCTGTCTGTGTTGTTAGAACATTTGTGCTAATACTTGGAGAGAAAGGTTTTGAGTTTGGATTAATATATGACTCAGAAGAGATGCAAATGATATTAAATTCTCTAGGACAACACAATACTTTGTGATCACAAGATAGCTTATCCTCAGTGTCCATGTCCGATAATTTTACATCATTTATGAACCCATGCCATAGTCAAGAAGGAAAAAAAATCTTCCATGTTACTGGAGTTTTGGACAAGACAGAGAAGGATGAAAGAATGAACACTTCTGTAACGAATTAAGCTAGGACAAAGTTCAGCAGGGGGCACACAGACTTCAATAGTATAAAGGTCCCATAGAGACTTCCTTAGTTCTCATCTTAAGTAAAGTTAATCATAAAGGAAAAGTCAACGGAGAGTAAGCCTTGAGTTGGTGCCAAGATAGCGGCTTTTTTATTACTTGCTTTGACTACAGATCAGCAATTCCAGGACAGAATTGTATCACTAAAGGATTATGAAATGGGAATTGTCCTGAGGCCTCCCCAGAACATAGAGCCCATGAGAAAGAAACTAAGAATCACAGGGATGACTTGAGGACCCACAATTTTGCTACCAGTCTGAGTGAAACGAAAATATGCCAGTCACATAGAACCAGGTGGTTCTCAGAAAATCTTGGAGTCATTCAGGGCATACTAACAAGATGATCAGAGGAACATCTGAGCCATGACACCAAAGATATCAAACACAAAGTAATTACTGTCCTTCAAAAATATGGATGTGCTCCAGAAGCAAAGTCCAACGTTCTGTGAAGCAGAAATACCCACAATATTTACTGGTTGCAAGAGATTATCTGTTTCTTGCAATGTATAGCAGCAAGAAAAAACTGTCTCTAGTGTTTTGAAACTGAGAGCTGCTTTAAAGGACACCTAAAAATACTACAGTCATGAGCCATTTAGGGTATTATAATATATAAGGGCATGTATTAGACACATAATTAGACACAAAGCACTTTGTTTCCTTAGATTTTGGGACAACAAACCCAAAACAGCCACATGAGGACAGGTGCAGAGAAAGTGGCTAGCCATACCAATACTAAATCCTCATGCTATTTTCCATCTCAGGGAATCTCCAGAAATTAGAGCAGGTAAAAGCAAAATGACTGTTGTGTCAGTTTTGGCTGAAAGGGCTAGGAAATTACATCCCTAGATAGAGGCAGTCTGTCAGAGAGCAAAAGAATCCAATGGTAGAAAACATTTCAGAGAACTAAGAGGTTTGGGGAATGTCATCTAGGTTAATAATTTATAAGGTCTCAATTATTAGTGTATTTCCAGAGACTCAAAGACAGATGCCAGCTCTTGGGCTCTGCAGAAGCTAAGGCTGATTTTTTTTCAGAAACAGGATGAATTCTGCCTTGAGGCTAATAAGTGAGGGAGTCATTAATGTAATGAAAAAATCTCTGGGTTGACATAGTTTCCCATAGGCCAAGCTGTGAAATCCTCACTGTGATGACCCTGAGGTGTCTGCAGTGATATTACGCAAATACCTAGACGGTGTGAAGACTCTGGCAGACAGTCTGTCTATAGGCTAAGTCCAGAAGAATCAGAAAGCACCAGTAAATGATCATTCATTGCTCCATCTTCTGGGAATAATATGACTGAGGGTAAAGATATTTCCAAGCAACTATAAAAAAATTTTTGAAGGGAAAAAATGTTGGGATTCGGGCTTTGTTTTGATAAAAAAGAGACAAATTAGGACATATTCAGCGTAGCACATAGTGGAGTAACTACCAGTAGCTCATGAGATACAACCTGATAAACTGCTTAAATAATTTTTATACCTGTCTTTAAAAATGTTTTTCTTCGGTATTTGTAAATAATGGATTAATTACAAATGGCAGACAATTTATCCAAAATCTATTATTTCTCCACCTTTGCTTTTAAACCTCTGATGTTTTTCAAATATTGAGCAGAGATAACTTTATTTCAGAAAATATAAACCTTGTGCCCTGCCTAGGTTCAAGAGGAAGCAGCCTGGAAGGTGAGACATTTCAGAATAGCTTGCTCAAGGTACTAGAATTTTAGAGAAAAAAATTTTTTTTTTCTCTTTGATGAAACCATGAAATTTCTTTCATTTGAATTCAAGGTTCAAATGTTCAACACAATGTTAGGAGCGTCCCCTTTTAAGCGCGAGGGATGTGACAAGAAAATTCATGAGATGTCAACCACATTCCTTAAGTAGAACCACTGAATCAATTTGACACACCAGGAAATGCTAGCTTCCAAACTTTGTTAATTATGAAAATAAACTCTTGTTTATTTAAGCCTCTTTTTATTAAATATTGCAGAAGAAATCGTCTTAGGTAGGTGACAGATAGATGGCTGCATATAATGAACAAAGCTGTCAAAACAATTTTTAAAAGACATTTCTAATGTAAACTGAGTTTTCCAAATTCTAATTAGCCCATGGACACATATGAGATTTCATTTAATTCATGATTAATAATTTTATGGTATTTAATTTTCAGGTGCATTCGGATAAAACACACCCCTCACATGCACACACAGACATCTGAATGTATCAAGAGTATATTATTAAGTAATGATAAAATAAAATAAATCCGGCTGGGCGCGGTGGCTCAAGCCTGTAATGCCAGCACTTTGGGAGGCTGAGGCGGGTGGATCACGAGGTCAAGAGATCGAGACCATCCTGGCCAACATGGTGAAACCCCATCTCTGCTAAAAAATACAAAAATTAGCTGGGCGTGGTGGCACATGCCTGTAGTCCCAGCTACTCAGGAGGCTAAGGCAGAAGAATTGCTTGAACCCGAGAGGTGGAGATTACAGTGAGCCGAGATGGCATCACTGCACACTCCAGCTTGGCACCTGGTGACAGAGTGAGACTCTGTCTCAAAAAATAAATAAATAAATAAATAAAAATTAAATAAATCCACTCTGAATCTCTCTGAGCAAAATTGCAATTTAACTTAGCAGCTTTCTCCCACCACTGGGTAATGCTATATCTGTGGACCTAGGACCACTGCTGATATTAAAACTACCGAATTCTTTATTGTATAGAAATAAAGAATTCCTCATTGTAATGTCTATAATATTCTGCAGAAGACTCAAAGCAGTACTTCTATGTGATGGCTTACCATGTTTCAGCGGTAAAGATATTTACTTTTCACTTATAAAAGTCTTGCTCTCATAGGAATACAACATAAATCCAAAGAGATTTCTTCTGACAACCTTGTGACCCAGTGGTATAGTGTCTGACTCCAGAGAGATTTCTTCAGGAATCAATCCAAGAGATACAATCCAAAAGTGATTCATTCATAATTACTTCCTTTCAGAGACATATATCTTGTCTTACTAGCAATTCTTTGTGCTGGGTCATTTTTTTCCTGAGGAAACCTTAAAGTACCAATTAACCGCTTTTCATTAGTGTTGAGGTTTTGAGCCCAGAATCTGGCATGCTGAGATTTATTCTAAGATACATTGTGCCCACCAAATTTCAGCTTCTTTTCCCCATCTTCCTAGTGATTTCCCATCTCATAAATCATCTAACTTCTTGATTAAACATTTTTATTCCCTTTTGAGACAAAACTCTTTCTGTATCTGCCTTAGGGAATATAACTCACTTTCTACATTATAGCTTGAATAAAATAATGTTTTTTCAGATCATATGGAGAATCTTGAAATATTAATTTCCATGTCTGACTCAGCATTACCAATTTCCACAAAATCACTGCCTCTCTCACTCCTAAACTAGAACAAATGCCAAATTAGGTCAACCTTGTTTCTCCAGGCTTGTGACTGTTATTACAAGCCTCCTATTGAGAAGTTCCTTCCCAGATTTCTAAATCTAAATCCCACATCCAGTCACCCCAGATTTCTCCCCATATGCCTCATTGGCAAATCTATATAGGCTGACCAAGCAGTCACTGCAGGGCCTTATTTTACCTAATACTGCTATTACCAAATATCTTCGTATGTTTTGTTTGATTGCTTTCTTTTTTCATGTTTTACTTTGCTGGCTATATTGTGTATGTGCCACTTAAAGTACATTTCAGAAGTGGGCGATAATGAATTAAGACATAAAATTTGTTAAAGACAGCAAATGTATTAATAGCAGAATTTGGACTACAATACATTCTGTTCTCAATTTGGTTAGCTTTCCTTTTAACTATACTTTTCTTAAACCTTCAATAAGGATCCCTTTTATCTTTAAAAATATTATTTTTTAATATTCATTTCATAAAATAAAAACAATAATTGTGTAATAACAATATTATTATTTAAAAAGTATTATATATTTTTAATTATGTGATAATAGTAATAACAATTATTATTATTTTAGAGACAAAGTCTCACTATGTTGCTCTGGCTTGAGTGTGGTAGCTATTCACAGGCACAATTCCACTACAGATCAGCACAGGAGTTTTGATATGCTCTGTTCCCAACCTGGGCTATTTCAGCTCTCCTTCAGCAACCTGGTGGTCCATCACTCTCATGAGATAAACATATTGATGCTGAACTTAGTGTAGACACCCTGTCAGCCAAGTGCACTACAGCCCAGAATTACTGGTCTCAAGCAATACTTCCAACTCAACCTCCAGAGTAGATGGGACTATACACATGTGCCATCATGGCTAGCTTTAATAATAATTATTATTCTTTTAATGTGCCTGGAAAGGCAGAATTCTAATGTACGTGGGTGTGCATTCTGTGTAGAATCCCCTCCCCTTGAGGGTAGGCAGGACCTGTGCATATGATGAGATGACATTTTCTGTGATTAGGTTACCCTATATGACTAAGGTGAGGAAATTTTTTTAGATGTAATTAACATCCCAAATCAATTCATTTTGTGTTAATCAAAATGAAAATTACTGTCTGTGGGCCTAACTCAATCTGTTGAAAGTCTTTAGAACATGAACTAGACCCTTTTTGAAAAAAGAGATTATCCTGCTGGCTTTGAAGTAAGTCGTGGGACTCTAGGATCAAAGAGCAGTTTGCAGTCAGCAAGGAAGTAGAGACTTCAGTCATACAAGTACAAGAACTGAATCCTGCCAACAACATGAATGAGTTTGGAAGGTGACTCTGAGCTTCAGCCCTGCCTACAATCACCTTGACTGTAACCTTGTGATACCCTAAGCAGGGAACCCAGATCAGCTGTGCCTGGACTATGGACCCATTGTGACTGTGAAATAAGAATTGTATTTTGTTTTAAGGCACTCAATCTGTGATGATTTGCTATAAAACAATAAAAAACAAATACAATACTCCTTTGAAAATATTCTACACATATTTCACTCAGAATCATATGCCTTATTGCAAATTCTTTAGAGAAGTAGAGGAAAACATCACCCTTAACTGTTTTTTATCTTTTAGAAGCTGCTGTAATTGTCCACTGATTTCATAATATCAACATTGCTCTCTGTCTCAAGTTGACTTTATTATAAACTATTAGTCTCACAATTTGTTGATAATTCATCTTCGAATAGTGCTTTTAACCAATCTAGTCATTATTTATTGTGTGCTACTCTCAAGAACTGGGAGGGGTATAGTATTTTACCTCACATATAAGCTAAGGAACTAGCCTTCCAAGGTCTTATAAATTCTGGCAGAGAACAGAGACTCTTGCTTAAGAGATAATGGATTTTATTATTCATGACATGGCAAGAAGGATGAGCTTTATGTTCACCTCAGTTACCCTTGATAGTCAAATTTCCAAAGCAAGATGCAGAGTGTTCTATGTGAATGGCGGGCACACTATGGATCTGTGCTCTAGTGGAAGAACTATCTGATATTAGATTAAGCTGTTAGAAAACTTGTTCAGTTCTCCTCTGGAGGCAGACCTTATCTTTATTATTTTTGAAGACCATAAACCTGCCTTCTGTTCCTAGGGGATATGCTATTTCTGTCTTCAAAAGATGTTTGCTCTACAAACATTCATATAAAGATAGTGCTGAGCAAAAGTTGGAATAACTGTTCAAAAGAGGTGCAAAAATGTGATAGAACATGGAGAATTATTTCCCATTAGCTACTAAGTTCTGTATTTGCCTTTAAACATTTTTATTTTACAGTGAAATGAAAATCTTTAGTTCTTTTAGGGAAGCAATTATATCTTTTGCATACATTATTCTGCTTCTTTGACATGCAACCCAATAATTATAAAGTAATAAATTCATAACATTATGTAACTATATTTTAGGGAGAATCTTTCTCTTCTTTTGATATTCCCACCTTGGCTCAACAAGAATAGGGTACTGTTTCCTTCTCTATTGCTTCCTTCTCTGTTATTCGCTTACTCTATCTGAAGGATGTCTGAATTAGTAGACACAGAATCTGCTCTGTAGGGTTGATCAGACCCTGAAGCTACAGATATGTAATAATCTCTAGATTCTTGGCAGGGAGCAGAAGGTTTTTAGATTGAAACATGGTTCTGAACTAGAGGTTACTAGGAAAACCAGGTTGTGGTAGTTATCTGGCATTCACCAGGACGTCAATAGAGGCGACAGTTTGGAATCCTTTTCCTGCAGCACACAGGACACACAATAGTGCTTATCCCCAGAAACCTTAGTGGAACCATCTCAGCTTTTTCCTGGGGAGCTCAATGGCATCTCAATGAAAATGGCTTCCCTTGACATCCAGTGTGTCTCACAGGTACCCGTGACTTCCCAGTGAATTGTGCAGGCACCTGAGAGTGTAGTTCCCTGCTTCCACCGCTGGCTCATAACACAATAGTACATTTTAAATATCCTCTATACCATGAACACTGTATCTTCAACAATATTATTTCGATGGTTGGGCGGGGGCTTTACTTTTTTTTCCTCTGGGTGCTCTATCTCAATAGTACAAGCAGTATCTGTTCACTGTTTTCTAACAGTGAATGGGAGAGTTTAACAAGAAAAGGTGTTTGTAAGGACACATTAAGAAGCTATTGGAAGAAGTTTCTTTCCCCGTATGATTATATCTCTGT
This sequence comes from Sapajus apella, assembly GCF_009761245.1. Classification (NCBI taxonomy): domain Eukaryota; kingdom Metazoa; phylum Chordata; class Mammalia; order Primates; family Cebidae; genus Sapajus; species Sapajus apella. The sequence goes on along the minus strand of NW_022436968.1, from coordinate 1,094,988 downwards.
AGAGATACCCTGCCCTGAAAAGTAAACAGAAGCTTACTTTCAGATGGCTCATCCTCAACAGTTTTTTTTTTTTTTTTTCAGTAAATGAAAAAGTTTAACAACAACAACAAAAGCACACATTCAGAAGAAGTGGCTGGAAGAAATTTCTTTTGCTGTATGTGTCTCTAGGCCTACAGAGAAATCCAGCCCTGAAAGGTAAATAGAAGCTTGCTTTCAGAACAACTTATCATTAACAGTTTTCTTTCAATAAAATGAAGGGCTTAAGATTTTACAAGTTTAACATTCTTACAATATCCATTTTACTCAACTTATTCTTTATTCTTCAGAATTTTCTTTACCCATTAGTAATTAACAAGTTTCTTTATATTAAACTTCCTTTGTCCAAATTACTGTTCCTTCTTTCTCATCACTGATACAAAGTTCTATTCTTGATAAAGGGAGAGAATGGATTTCAGGCCTATTGCTAACCATTTTTAACTTGATAAATATATAATAACCCAAAATTTCAGGGACTAAACCAGAGATCTTCTCATTGTTGCATATATACATATATATATATATATATGTCCTGAAACATTTTTAAAATAAGTATTTCCAGAATATTTTCAACTTTCAAATATTTTAAAGAAAACTTTAGTTACAAACTTGACATAACCATTACCTATTTTAAAATTTTATGAACAAAATCTGCTTTAACTTACAGAAATATTACACTTGGCCTTATTATCCTTAAAAATACATTTTTGTTCCAACATCTTCATAGACATCCTAATATATTTTTGTGTATTATTGTATTTAATTGGTCATTGTATCACAGATATCTATAACAAAATAATTATCTGGGTTTAATTATAAGTTTTATTTTATTATCTACAACTCTAAGCTTGTGGTTGCTAAAATTTTATTCTAGATTGGGTTTTCATTACATATTATAAGTATATAATTGAATGAACTATATATTACCAGTTTTAAGAAGTTGTTTTTAAACATATGTGGCAAAATCTTACCATAAATATAAATCTTAAAGAAATGAATCATAACCAAGTTTTTCTTCAGGTATTGGAGTGATATATACTGCTAAAAACTAATTTATGCAATAGCTTTTATATTACTTCTTAAGGAGAGAAACTGTTTTATTGTTTATAGAAATAGCAAGAAATCCAGTTGTCCCAAGATTTTTGATATGCATTAGTAGAATTCCTGAGAGGGCACTGGTTTCAGAAACAAGAAGGCATTGGATGTAAAATATAACAATACTAAAAGTAATATGGTCGGGTGCAGTGGCTCACCCCTGCAATCCCAGCACTTGGGAAGACTAGGCAGGCAGATCACCTGAGGTCAGGAGTTCGAGACGATGCTGACCAACATGGTGAAACCTGTTTCTATTGAAAATACAAGATTAGCAGGGCTTGTTGTCACATGCCCGTAATCCCAGCCACGGGGAAGGCCTCAGGGAGGCAGAGGTTGCAGAGAGCCAAGATTGTGCCAGTCTGGGTGACAGAGTGACATTCCATCTCAAAAACAACAGAAACAAAACAACAACAACAAAAAGAATATTTGTGTATATTTTGTGTATTTAGCATTTCTGTAGAAGCAAGAACAACAAAAAAAAAAAAAAAAAAAAAAAAACAAACACCAGACGACAAGAAAATGAAACAAAATGAGACTAAATAAATTATAATTTGAGTCATTAAAATTTAGTTTCAAGAGAGTTTGTATTTTTATTCCTGCTTTATATAACAAGTACTATGCCAAATTTACTTAAATCATGACATTAACTTGTGAAGTTGGACAAATTCAACCAGAAAATGTTACAATTCCTCTAAGCATACAAAAAATTGTAACAAATTGTCATATATTTATTACATCCATTAGTGTCTACATCTAAAATAAATTAACTTCTTATGTTTTACAAAGTAATTACCTAGACAAAAAATATGCAGTAGTGATTATTTCTCATGTTGTCAAGTAACATGAGAAGCACTAGAATCCATAACATGAAAGTACTAATGAAGTATCTATTAATATTAATGTAGTCATTTGAGGAGAGAGCTTATAATAGAAGACTCACAGAACTTTTTCTCCTAGCTTAATTCCAATACACAAAAAGTACTTTTTAAAAAAAAGCATAAATAAATGGGAAAAAAAAAGCATGTAAAATACAAATGAATTTTTGAGTATTTTGTAGTTTGTCTTTCTTCTTACAAATCAGTGTTCATTTTTGTTGAAAAACAATTAATCATTTGAGGGAGACTCATTTTATTCTTTTAGTTCAGTGAGTTGTAAATTCTGCTCTTTCTTGATTTCATGCAATGGAGAAGTAAAAAGAATGACGTGCACCACCAATTTTATTAAGCATAAGAAAAAGCTAAGATTTGAACCAATTCAGAGATCACATCTACCCATATTCCCCTGGGTTAAGAAAGAAATGAAATGTGGATTTATGGTCTTCTAAATGGCTAACATGAAACATTAGCAGAACTAACTTTAAATCCATAACCAGGATTTTGTTAAACAGGAGATATATTTTTGCCCAAGTTTAACACATAACAAAATCTAATTCCCTCAAAAAGCATAATTTTATAACAAAATTTATTTAAGTAGAATCAGCCTAATGAATGCTGGCTACAAGAAAAGAAAAATAAATAAACTAAGAAACAACAAAAAAAAATCTAATCTAGTCCTCTAGTCCAATGTTTTTTAATAGAAGAGTCAACTAAGGTCTAAGAAATTAAACGACTCTTCAAATAGTTCATACCAATCTATGTTAGACTCAGCCAAGGACTCTGAATTCTCAATAAGAGCTTCAATCATTTAAATAATTCTTGTACATGAATTAAAAATATTAACCTAAATATCTGAGAAATAAGAATGTAAATTTGTATCTATCTTTGCTCAGGGATATGCTGAAGCCACCTTGTTCTGCCTTACAGGCGCTAATTTTAAACTTTTCAGAACTTTTTCAAGACAGTTTCTAAAAATAATCATTAAAAATTAATTATACAAATTTACAATTAAATAAGTCACATAAAATGATAAATACTTAAAATTCATTATGTTTTAATCATGTTGCTACATTTTGCTATTATTTATGGTCTTAACACTATTAGATCTTTTCTATCATTATAGTGAAATGCTATACAATGGCACACATCTTTCAACTTGGTATCCTTTGCCATCATGTTGGTAGCCAAAACCTGGCCATGATGGAAGTATATTTCCATAGAAATCAATAAACACTGTAAATAAGGGCTTGATTTGTTGTTTTACTAATTGCCTAGACAAAGTATTTGAAAAAATGATATTTCAGTTTAAACTTAAAAATGTGTCATGTCTATGACTGTCACAGTATGAATTGCTAAAAAAAAGGACATATTCTTCATATTTCAAGAATGATTAGCAGATTTAGAAAAGAAATTCTTCATATCATTAAAAAACAGGTAGAGTTTTAACATGTTTCCTCATCATCTCACTTTTATCTTATTCATGTAAAAGGCAATATCAACCAATGTGAATGTTGGAAGTACACTCACTTGTCAATTATAACCACAGTTAGGCTATAAATCAAAAAGTTCAGTAAAAATCAAGTAAATCATTCTGTGATAATAAATTGAACACATATACATTATGCTAAATAATATTGAATATTTTGCTATTTTTAAATTGCATGCCACACACATTTTACACCAGCAGAATTTATAGTGAACTTATGTAGATGTGGTTATGCATACATTTCTTCCATTTAACTATATCTATGTCATTTACATCTATATCTATTTAGCTTCCAATATCTTTAAAAAGGTAATCAGACAACAAATCTTTATACTCTTAAATGATGTTTAAATCCCCCACAAATTAATTTTATAAAGCACATTGTTCTTGTTTTCATTATGTTATACATTGACATTTTTCTCAAAAAAAGCAAAAATTGCCACAATGCATTTTATTCCCTTTAGTAAAGACCAAAAAAAAAAAAAAAGTCTCTATTTCTCTTTGTCCTCTATATTAAAACCACTTCATTAATTCAAGTAATATTTACTTCACTTCCTCTGCCTCTGTCATCTTTATTTCACTTCTATTTCCATTATTTCCGAATTTTTCTTCATAATCACCATAATATTCTGTCAAAATCATAAATATAATTTGGTAAATCCTTCCCCATCTTCTCTTTACAAAATGATGTCTCTTATTAGTTTAAAAGAAAACAAAATAAAGCTAACAAAAACACTTCTAACTAATTCCATGACAGAATAAACCTGAGATTGGCAAAATTTTGGGTTAAAAGTCAGATAATAAATATTTCAGGCTTTACAGGCTATACAGTTTAATATCATAAATACTCAAGCCTGATGTTGTTGCATGAAAGCAGCCATAGACAATATAAAAATCAATTAGTGTGGTCTGTTCAAATACAATTTTATTTACAAAAAAAGCAATGGAACAGATTTGCTCTAGGGCCATAGATTGCTGACTCAAGTACTAGACCACTGTAATCTGGTTTAATAATTTAGCCATCTTCATCACCCAACAATTCTTTCCAAGTACACTAAGTACAAGAAATAATTTTGTTCAAATCAATCATTCACTTTTTCATTTCAGTTTTCTATGCTGTCTGCTTTATTCATTCCTATTACTTTATATGATACACTCACTGCTTTTTTTCTGCACCTGCAACCATTCCTCTCAAAGATAAGAGACTGAAAAACATGTAAAGTGTTTAATATGTTTCTGTCTTGAAATCTTGGTTGTTTAATCATTACTCCAGAAAAAATAATTAAGAAGGAGGATCAAACATGGGTTGAGGGAAAATAGTAACATCTGTTTGGAATATATTGGTTTTTTTTTTAGAAATCTTCGAGTCAGGCTGAGGTGTTTAGTAAGCAGCTACATGATCCTAAGATCAAGAGAACTATCTTAAATAGACTTGAGTATTATCGGGATGTAAATGCTAATAATCCCATGGGAGGCTGCAACGTATAAAGAATTTAGAAGTCATCCCTTTCATTCTTAAAACAAAAAAATCTAGACAAACTTAAAGTTAATGACTATTTTAAAAACCATCAGATAACTGAGGTCAGAAGTCTAACCACCACCCCAAAATCTGAAAAGACAGGTTGCTATGGGTTGAGTTTAACAAAAATATATGTTGAAAGTCTCACCCCCAGTACCTGACAATGTTACCTTATTTGGAAACAAACTCTTTACATAGTTAAGTTAAAATAAGGTAATTAGAGTGAGTCCTAATCCAGTAGTACTGGTGTCCTAATGAAAAAAGGGATTTGGACATAGGGACAGACGGACATAAAAGAAAGACTATAAAAGACCCCAGGAGAGTGCCATCTACAAGCCAAGGAACAGCTAAGGCTACCAGAAACTAAGAGAGAGGCATAAAACAGATTCTCCCTCACCGACCCTCTGAAGGAAGCAACCTAACCATGGCAGTGAGCATGATCACCCAAGAAAATTACATAGAGTGAGTGATAAATGAGAAGCTGAAGGACAGGACTATATTTACTTAAATGTAAAAAATGAATGACTGGTTAAAAATCATGACTGTTAAAATACGTAAAACTTAAATAAAACCCATTCTTGTTCCAAGAAAGCAAGTTGATTTTGAAGTTTTCAGATTATTCTAAATCATTTGAAGTGTTTCACCAAGTTTAATTTTTATTTATTTATTTATTTTTGGAGACAGAGTCTCACTCAGTCACCCAGGCTGGAGTGTAGTAATGTGATCTCGGCTCACTGCAAACTCTGCCTCCTGGGTTCAAGCAGTTCTCCTGCCTCAGCCTCCTGGGTAGCTGAGATTGCAGGTGCACACCACCATGCCTGGCTAAGCTTTGTATTTGTAGTAGAGATGGGTTTTCACCACGTTGTCCAGTATTGTTTCAAACTCCTGATCTCAGGTGATCCACCCACCTCAGTCTCCCAAATTACTGGGATTACATGCATGAGCCACTGTGTCCAGCCTCTAAGTTTTAATTTAATGTAAACCTCAAATTACTTACAGAGAATACTTGGTTATTATTCAGGAGAAGTCAGAACTTGAAATCCTTTTACATTGTACCAAATTGGTCTCAGGTTTCTCACTGAAACTTATCTTTGCACTATGTCCTAAAGCCATACTACCAGATGAGCCAGAGAGGATAAACCCATTTAAATGTGAAACTTCGTAGAATTTATTTGCAGTAAGTTTGGGATTTTGGAATTTGAAGTATAGATGATCATATAGTTCGCTTCTTAGAGAAGTATCACTCATATCCTAGAATGTTGGAACTGTATAAACGAGATTACCAAATGATATCTAACTGAAGGATATATACAGATTTAAATTTGTTAGTCTTTGAAAAAGGAACAATTTCAATGCAAGATATAAAAAAAAAGGAAAATGTTACTATTCCAGAAATTAAATTTAATATAGCGGATAACCAGGACTTGAAGAAAAATAAATAAATAAAATACAAATCCTCCCAAAATGTGTAACAAAATGAAAGAATGTGTAACAAACTATCACATAGCAGGAGCTCAGTAATTTTCTCCTGATTGATGTGAACATAGAAAAAAAGTTACTTCTTTGATACATAGTATTGCTAGAAATAAAATAATTTGAATCAGATATTTTTATATCAAACATAATGATTTATGAACTAATGGTGATTATGAACCTAAAGGACTTGGTTGAGAAAAATTAACATTTTGTGACAGAACAAATACAATGGGTCTTTAAAAAAGCATCTGGCAAATATTAGCCAAAAAATGTACTATTTTTGCTCAGTCAAATAAGACCTTCAGTCAGAGAAACAGGCTCAAGATTTGCAAGGTCTATCAATGGTTCCACAGGTGAATCACATGCTTGTAATGTGATACATCTCCATCGACGCTGGGTTAAAAAAACTTTTTTTAAAGAAGGTTAAAACTTACTAGACACTTGGCAAATACTTTAAGAGTTTTAAGTAAAAGAAGCCAGCACTGCTCCATGACATTTTTGGCTTTTAGAAAGCTTTACTGACTGGGCATACTTTCCTAGGAGAAAACAAAAGGAACAGGAATTATGTAATTTTGGCCACACTAATGAAATCTAAGCAAAAAGTAAAAATTAGCTGTAAGTAATGTATTTTTACAAATAAATTAGGAGGTTTCTTAAAGGAATTTCAGAGGAATGCATTTGTTCATTTAGTATAGCATATACATATATTTATTTCAGGTACTGTGATACATACTGGGGATATGATGAGAAAGAAAGAGCTAATTCCTACACTACCAAGTCTGAGAAGGTACAGAAAGCAAATAATAAATAAACAAGTAAGCAATGCACATTTTGAGATGGGTTATTAAGAAAATAAATATCAGAAAGACTTACAGTGAAACAAAAGGTGAAAGTGTAGGGTGGAAACTTAAAAAGAGAAAATATCTGAGAAGATGAAGGTTTCTTCTTTACTACTGCGCTTCTATCTATTGACTTTTCCATTTTCTCTGTATTCTAGAGTTGACCATTTACAGAACACATGCTTATACTAATCACCTAAAAATGGCATATAAAAATATCACTACCAGGTTGGGTAAAGGTCCGGGCCTCCACAAATGAACCCAAAGAATTTGTGCATGCTTATAAATATGATTCAATGGAGAGACACAGTGATAAATCAGGGTTTGAGTGGAAAGAAAGAATCATCTTGGAAGATAAGAGAGGATGGGATCTCTTGCAAATGTTGAGTGTCTTTTCTAAGAAGAGAGATTCTTCTGTATTTGTATCAGGAAAGAAGTAGTAAAATAAAGAGTTGGCTATCTAGTGATGATGGGTTGATAAGAAATCACAGGTCTGATTTTTCTTTAGAATTTCGCTATGGAATATGAAGTAAGAACACCAAGTGAGGGGAGGAGTGGGAACAAGGTGTTGATTGTGAGGCTGGAAAAGACAGAACACTTACCCGGGAGAGTAGAAAAGCAATACTTGCTAATGAAGCTCTTAGGCCTACTTAGCAGAACTAAGGCACTCATTTGAGGTTTAAAACATGAAAGATAAACCAATGGTTTTGATTATAGGATTTTCTCCAGCTATGTCTGTCTGCTCAATCCAAATATTTCAATTCAATCCCAGGCACATTGAACAAAAGTTTTCATTGCATTTTGTTTACTTAATTTTAGTTAGCATGTGAAACTTTGAATTGATAGAACATTTCTCACAAGCTTTGTTACCTAAAAGTTACATTTGAAAAAATAATTGCTATTTTATATTCTCCAAAACTTATCTTCCAACAAACTACAGTTTCTGATTGGGCTGAATGACAATATTTACCTTTCACAATGATGTGAGTTGAGACCTTCAGAAAAGTTGCAAGAATAGTTCAGAAGTCAACCTTATAAGAACAAAAAAATAAAGCAACAATACAAAGGTACTGCATACAATAATTATAAAAACTAGACAGAGAAAAAATAAATCTCTTCAACTGGAAAGGCTATGAATTGCAAGCATGTGGCTTATTGGCTAAAGGTACTCTCCTGCCTTCACAGATACAGGCTTTGGAAATTGGCAATGGAAAATACAGTGATGGGGAAATCACAAACCCGGGGAACTTCATGTGCCAGAGATCAGAGCTCAAGACTGATAATACAATTGGAAACTTAAAACACATGTTCTAGTAGTGAGAAACCTACAGAATAATTAAATCCAAATTATAAGCACAAGCTTTCCAAGTCCTTAACTGTTAGCTAAACAATGCATGTGTGAAGCCATGAGAAGGTACGACAAAAATAATTAGGAAAAAAAAAGCATAAGAAGCAAAGATAAATCTACTCTTGATATTTAGAGCTACAGGGAAACAGGTTCATCAGTTTAATATCTTTTTGAACTGAGTGCATTCTCCAACTATGCAGAGCTTGGGGACCTGAGCTGAAGCTGATAGGCTTGAAGTATCTTGGTATACAGTTGAAAAATGGCATAGCAGCTGGAAATTAATGGGGAATCCCAAAAAGCCAGGTAATTAGAGAATGAATGACCCTAGCAACAGATAATGGCAAACTTAAATGAAAAACAGTACCTATAATTTAATATAAATTATAAAAAATATACTTATAATAAAATATGTGCAATTTTCATGTTAATTACTATGAATGATTAATATTACAGAAACCTAAATAATTGAGGATATGCAGTGCTCATTAACTAGAAGATAATATTGTTAATATTTTCTAATTCTCTCCAAACTAATCTATACGTTTAATACAACCTAATCAAAATCCTACAAACTTCTATTTAGAAATTTAGATGTTGATTTTTTTAAGTTCCATACGGAAAAATGAAAGACTTAGAATAAACAAATTAACTCTAAGAAAGAATACATTTAGTGAATTTGTACTACCTTATTATAAGGCTTACTATAAGTTATCACAATCAACACAGCCTGTAATTAAAATAAGAATAGATATATAGGCAAAGAATACTAAATAGAGAATCCAGAAATAAGCAAACATATATGCAGTAAAATTATTTTTACTTTATTATTTTTTGTTTGTTTGTTTCTTTGTGGGTTTTTTGTTTGCTTGTTTGTTTGTTTGTTTTAGATGATGTCTTGCTCTACTACCCTGGATGGAGTGCAGTGGCATGGTCTCTGCTCACTGCAACCTCTGCCTCCCAGGTTCAAGCCATTCTCCTGCCTCAGCCTCCTAAGTAACTGGAATTACAGGCATACACCACCACGTATGGCCAATTGTTGTATTTTTAGTAGAGATGGGGTTTCATCATTTTGGCCAGGCTGGCCTCGAACTACTGACCTCCTCATCCACCAACCTCAGCTTCCCAAAGTGCTAGGATTAAAACTGTGAGCCACCATGCCCAGCCAATATTATTTTTCATAACGGTGCAATGGTAATTCAATAGAGAAAAGACAGTCCAAATGGTGCTATAACAATCAAACATCCATATGAAAAAATTGAATCCCTTACTTCACAACATAGATGGAAATTAACTTGAAATGAAACATAACTGTACATTTCTGAGCCACTTCTACAAAGCTACTAGAAGAAGACATAGGCAAAAATCTTTGTAACCTACAGTCAAATACAAGTTTCTTAGATAAGACAAAAAAGCATAAACATAAAAAAATGAAATAAACTTTATTAAAGCCTAAAGCCTGCTCTTCAAAAAACACTACTAAGAAAATAAAAAGATGAATCATAGACTTGGAAGCAATATTTGCATACCGCTTCTATGATAAAGAACTTTCATTCAAAATATACAAACAACTCTTAAAACTCAACAATAAAAAAAACAAACATTCCAATTAATAAATGGCCAAAAGATTTGGCCAGACACTTTATCAAAGAAATTATATTGTTAGCAAATAAGCCTATGAGAAAG